>NC_138047.1:35282901-35439434 GCF_964194185.1 Rhinolophus hipposideros
GTAGGTCTCTACTATAAAAAGATAGATATTCCATGTGGAATTTCCTGCAGATGAAGCATCTTAATGGCTTACCCATATATACTGGAATAGATTGGCTAGCAAAATAACCTTTTTGACTCTGTGAGGTTTTGGGGTCTATTACCTGTGAGAGATAGACTGTGCCAAAAGATGGTGCATGTATTTAACTCACAAAGATTCTACTGTGTACTCTAAGGGGAATAAAAGAGAAATAGCAGTGAAAATAGTGTGGGCAATTTTTCCACCATTCTTTTGGCACAGAGGGGTCTTTAAATGGGAGCCACCCATCTGTCCTTCATTCAGGCAGAGCCAGTGTTCCAGAATGCCTTTCTCTGAGGCATCTCCCACGCTGAGTGAGATTCTCAATTGTGTAGACAGGTGTTTTCCATGCATTAGGGCCCCTGAACACGAGCATTTTCTGTCTCTGGACCTCAGTGGAAGAAACCTTACACCCGTCTCTTCCAACAGGTAGACGTGGTCTGTTTTGATGGTAATGGTATATCTGCTATAACATGGTACGGTTTTACAGGATTTTCAAGGCTCAGTTTTGAGTGTATGTTATTTTCTTCTTACCATGTTTCCCCGAAAATAAGACCTAACTGGAAAAGAAGCTCTAACATGATTTTTCAGGATGCTCGTAATATTTTAAAAAACCTCTTTTTTAAAAAAACATATTTTATACTTTTTTCTTTTATTGGGGAATATTGGGGAACAGTGTTTTTCCAGGGCCCATCAGCTCCAAGTAGTCTTCCTTCAATCTAGTTGTGGAGGGCGCAGCTCACTGGTCCATGTGGGAATCCAACTGGCAACCCTATTGAGAGCTCACGCTCTAACCAAGTGAGCCATCCGGCCGCCCCAAGGATGCTCGTAATATAAAATAATCCCTACGGTATTTCCCTGAAATTAAGACCGGATCTTGTATTAATTTTTGCTCCAAAAGACGCATTAGGGCTTATTTTATTTTACGAGCATCCTGAAAAATCATGCTAGTGCTTATTTTCCAGTTAGGTCTTATTTTCAGGGAAACACAGTAGGGACTTTAGAACCTAAATCCAGTGGAAGAAGCAACTGCACTTTACCTTACTGGGGTTATAAATGTCTAGGATTGATAATAATAGATAATGCTGTATTTAAATAGTTAAATTTTCTTTGTTTAGAAAGGTGACTTATGCTAATAATGGTAGGAAATTGACCCTCTGTCATCTTATGGTCATATATCCATTGGCATTCCCTGTGTCTAGTTAAAATCATCAAAGTTCCATCCCTGTGCTTACCATTTGGTAGATCCAACTACACACTTGTTCCCACCTGACCCCATGCCTCTCTGCTGAAGAAATACAAAAACACATGACTTTCCAGTTCCCTGCACATGAAAAAGCTGGAGGCAGTCCACTGCAGATTTAGACTCTCTCATCTTCGGGGAGGCCTGAGACTTATTTGGAAGCTGCTCCCTTTCCCTGTAATTTAGAGGAGGGATTTCAGCATCTGCCCCTTTCCTCCAGCCCCAGCCTATCCCAAAGTCCTAGCAGCCTCCCTCTCTTGAATTCAGCAAAAAAGTTAGAGATACCACATTGAATTCAATCTGCTGAGGTCCGCCACACTATTTCAGCCTTTGCATACCCTACAGCCCCATGGGAAGCAGTGCCACTCCCGCTGGGCCAGTGCCAGCTAGTCCATAGCTGTCCTTTCACCTAGCACTGCCCTTCCCCTTCTAGGACTTTGGGTATCAGTTATTCCTCATCTTGTGCACTGATTTCTCTCCTGTTAATGGGTCATTTCTCCTGAGTGCCAAATATACTCAAGTCTTCCCATCCTGAAAAGAAGCCTCCCTTTGATTCTCCCTCGCTCCCTCTCTCAATTATTATCTTTTCTTTCTCCTTCTATTACCCAAAGCATCCTCTGTCAGCACATTTCCTGCTACACCACAGTACATCACGCTGCCTGAAGGTTAGGCCCAGATCTCATCCCCATTGGCATCCCCATTGCCTGTCATTGAAGGCACTTGCTGAATGGTGACCCCGTTTGTTTTTAAGTGATTAAATACTTGAAAGACTAGTCTGTATCTGTTGTCTCCACCCTCTTAGTTTCTGTTTGCTCCTCCACCCCTGTAATCCAGCTCCACCTCCCCTACTTGTCAGAATGCTCTGTAAGCGGACTCTGCTGGCTTTCCCAGCTGTCAGCCCAGGGGCCGTTTTGCCAGCCCTCACTCTCCTCCATGTTCTACCTTTCTCTTGCCCTTAGTGTCAGGACTCTCTGCTGTGTCAGGACTCTGCTGGTTCCCTATCTTTTTCTTACCAGGATGCTTTAAGAAGTTTTCCACCTACTGTTCTCCACAGTTTTATACTTCATCCCCTTCTCTTGCTCTCCACTGCCTTTCTCTGGTCAGTTCCATTCTTTCTGAACGTCAAGTACATGTAGGTTAACAAGCCCCCAAACTAGATCTAGACCACCAGTCCCCAGGGCTCAATGCTAGTGTGTCCAACTGCCTGGCCAGCTGTGGAAAGTCCGTGCACCCCTGAACTCACGACACCTCCTCTTAATACCCATTTGTACTCCTCTCTTTTCTGCAATAAAAGCAGCACCAAGCCCAGGCAGAAACTTCTGAGGTATCACTGACTCCTTCCGCTTCCTCATTTCTGACATCCACTTATTTTACAGACCTGTTGAATAGTTTCTCCTCTCTCTAGTTCACTCTCTTTTCACCTGGACTATTGCACCAGATTCTCTTCTCCATTCTCCCCACTGAAGTTATTTTTTAAAATACGGATCCAAAATAAATGTCACATGATTAAAATCCTTTGCTCCTTAGAATAGGGTCTACAATTTCTTAACTTCACTTTTCTATTGTGCAGAAAGCACACTTCCTCCAAGAAGCTCTCCCTGATTGCCATACCCACTCTCTGCTCACAGAGCATGTTCTTCATAAGATTCAAAACTTACTTAAAAATCAATGTATACCTGTATCTTCATTTGGTTAGGAGTATGTGAAGGCATAAAAAGAACACTGTTCATCTTAGTTTTTTCAAAATTGACTCAATAAGTCAGAGTTTAATAATCTATTGGTGGCTAATTGAAGATCAGAATTCTATAAAAACAGAACTAGGGGAACTACCTCCATTTTTTCTGGATAGGGTTATTACCCTGTAATTACCCATCATCCTCATTATTACTATATTAGTTTTATTGTCATATCAGGCATTTGAGCATTTTCTCATTAGTATTATCACATTTGGGGGGGGTTAGATTTTTATTGGAGAAGGGGAACAGGACTTTATTGGGGAACAGTGTGTACTTCCAGGACTTTTTCCAAGTCAAGTTGTTGTCCTTTCAGTCTTAGTTGTGGAGGGCACAGCTCAGCTCCAGGTCCAGTTGCTATTGCTATTTGCAGGGCGGCACAGCCCACCATCCCTTGCGGGAGTCAAACCGGCAACCCCGTGGTCGAGAGCCTGCGCTCCAACCAACTGAGCCATCCGGGAGGCAGCTCAGCTCAAGGTGCCGTGTTCAATCTCAGTTGCAGGGGGCAGAGCCCACCATCCCCCGCAGGACTCGAGGAGTCGAACCGACAACCCCATGGTTGAGAGCCCACTGGCCCATGTGGGAATAGAACCGGCAGCCTTTCGTTAGGAGCATGGAGCTCTAAATCTCATCCTCAACAGAGAACATTTTGAGTTATTTTGAGCTGTGAATTACTTTCATTTTTTTCTTTTTTGGGGGGAAAAAATACCTCCAAATGGTGTTTCCACATTGTATGAGAGCTACATTTTATGGAGCTACATTTTAGAAAATCCTGTAGAGCTCTTTTGTCTGAGTAGCGGTTTTTTTTTTTTTTGTTTTTTTGTTGTTGTTTTTTTCAGGGTTTGAGAAAGCTCCTTGGATGGTCAGCTCCCTCATCTGAGTCAGTCTATTTCCCCCATCTTGAAATAGACTGAACTCTGGTTTGAGGGATGAACTCTGAATCTGGAGACAGGGTTTCTAGCTCTGCCTTTTGACTTGTGAGAACTTGCGAAAGGACTTAAAACTTGTACAGCGCTAATTAGGTAAAAGAATTAAAAACTAGCTGCACAGTCTCTTTTCTAAGGCTGACAAGTGTACATACAGGGGCCATAACTGGGAGGATGATTTTAAATCAAGGATAGTGGAAGTCCTCTGTCTTCAGTAGCCCTTTATAATGGCTCTCCTTAAAGTTCTTTAAATTTGCCAATTTATATTCATGAGAAGCTCTTCAAATGTCCCAGTACCACAACGGTTTAAACACACACACACACAAACAACTCTTGGTTGTAGCACCATTGTTGAGTGTCTGCTTTGTGCCAGTCACATGGTGTTTACGGCATCAGTCATTTGACAGATGTGTATTGCACCTGCTATGTGTCAGGCTGTTTTCAGTCCTGGGAGTAGGACATTGAATAAAGCAGATGATAATCCCAGTCCTTACGGGATTATGTTCAGGTGGGGAGATTGGTGGACTCCTCACCGCAGACCTACAAACTGGAATTAGTAAGGTTCTTCCACAGAAATATTTTGACACAGTTCACCGTCGGAGGCAACCAGCCCTGGATCCCACCATGCCCCAGCCCCCACCGGCCGCCCTGAGGGCCGAGGACTCAACTAATGAGAACCCGTGCAACCCCTTCCCACCTTGTGCACGGCAACCAGTGGAATTCTGTCCCTTGCTCTCTTCCTCCTCCTTCTCCCAGCCAAACCCTCTGTTCCTTATCTTTGTGAAGGGCGCCACCATTTCACCTGGGAATCATCTTGACTCCTCAGTCTCCCACAAACACCCCGACTCACTGAATTGTTTGCCTGACCCCTTGATTCCATATCTTATGCTCGCTTCTCCATCTGCTGGGTCACACGCGAGTCATCCCTCCATCTCTTACTTCCGGCCACTGCCTGCGTTGAGGGACCCTGTCAGACATCTGGGCTCCTGCTGATCATTTGATTATCTATAGTACACAGAGATGGTTTGTGCTCGCAATACTTGTATCTTAAACCCATGATAATTTAGTTCTTTCCATTTACAAACAGGGAACTTGAGTCCAACAAGTTGAAGTAATAACTTGCTCAAGAAACACAATGTGGAATCTAAAGAACTGAATAAATGAGCAAACTAAACAGAAATAGTCTCAGAGATACAGAGAAAAAGTGAGGGTTGCTCGATGGGAGGAGGATGGGATGAGGGAGAAGGTGAGGGGATTAGAAAGCACAAATTGGTAACCACAAGATTGCCACAGGGATACAAAAGACAGTTTGGGGAATGTAATCAATAATGTTGTAAAAATTTTGTAGGGTGTCAGACACTTGTCTTATTAGGGAGACCACCTCAGGATGATGTAGATGCCTGATCACTGCACTGTACACCTGAAGCTGAAGCTGAACAATAATGAATGTTAACTACAATTTAATACATGTATAGTCACAGGATATGAAGCACATTGTAGGGAATAGAGTCAATGGAATTGTCACAGCTATATACAGTGTCAGAGGGGTAATCGATTGGGGGAGGGAGGTTATCACTTTGTGAGGGGTGAAATGTCTAACTATTACATTGTTTTGTACACCTGAAACTAATTTTAAAAGAAAGAAAGAAACACAACAAATAAGACTCAGAACCAAGATTCAGTTCAAACCCAAGCTGACTCTAAATTCAGTCACAAACCATACACCGTTAAAAGGCCTTTCTTAAAGGGTATAATTCGGTGACAGAGCCAGAGCCAAATCTGGCTGCCTCCTTCCTGTTGGCTCCTGTGCCATTTACCCTTCTCAGTGTTTAACTGAACAGAACACTTTGAAATAAAACCCTTTCAGACCCAAATTTATAACGTGTAGTAAATTTGCAGACTTGTAAAAACTGAATGTGTTTTCCTTTATTTTGTACCCCTTAATTACTGGGGAAGGAGTACATTAAAACAGAGATCATGGGTTAATTAATTTGTCCTGGACTGTAGAATTTTATGGACAACCAGAACTAAAGTAATGGTTATACAGGTGCCATTGACTAAACACAACTTATAAATGTTACAGAAATTCCCATAATTAGTCCCACTGCAGCTATTGAGCCAGGGAATTTTATAGCAGACATAAATTATGAAGGTGAAAAGGTAAGAAAAATTTTCAGTTGACATAGTGGCATTTGAAGAAGCTGTAATTTGAAGAAACCTGTTTTGCATTATTATCATTAATGATTTTTTTTCAGTTTTCGCAATTCTCCCTTTTTTAAATTTACTTTTTAATGTTGTTTCCACTGTAATGTGAGCAATGGCTATCGGACGTTAGGTCCGTAAACACAAATCATACCTTAAGGAAAACAGACCACCAGCGCCATTTCTCAGAGTACTTAACTGCCAACCAAAGGGTGCAGAGACCTGTTTGATCACACTCTTCAAAGTCATTTCTGCATATTTTAATAGATTGAAAAAGAAAGTTCCGGGTTATATTTAAATATTGTTCCCTGTCATTGGATCTTGACACCTTTTAACCTACCTGTTAAAATGCAAGTTATAAATAGCACCTCTTTCAAAGGTGTTCATTATACCTCATTGGCTCTTGTTACAGAAAATGCAAATGTAATTTGAACCGGGCCCATTCCGAGTGTGAGCAATTACTTGTGCTCTTCAATCCCTGGTTTATTGTCAGCATTAGCCACTTGGTTAGAAAGCATGTTTGCCTTTGAAATGGAGATGGCCTCGGCGGCTGGCTGGCTGGCTGGCTGGCTAAGTAGGTAATGAGAAAATATTTCACTTTTCCAGGGAAGCAAGCAGCTGTTGAACAACTATCCTGTCTACATAACGAGCAAACAGTGGGACGAGGCTGTAAACTCTTCAAAGAAAGATGGGCGACGGCTCCTTCGATACCTCATCAGATTTGTTTTCACAACCGATGAGCTTAAGTACTCATGCGGCCTTGGGAAAAGGAAAAGGTCAGTGCAGTCAGGAGAGACAGGTCCTGAAAGACGCCCTCTGGATCCAGTTAAAGTAACATGCCTCCGAGGTACTGCATCCTTCCGCTCAGTGTCACCATCTGTGATCTCATTTCACCGCATTGGCTGTGGCTCCCCCGTGCAAGTGTTCAGCCTTTACTGTATTTGGGGTTTTTGTCCACTGAGACCGTGTAGGGTTCAGGTGGCCCATCTATTTGGGATCATGAAGTTCTTCAGAAAAATCTCCCTTTGCTTTTTAGCCTTGGTGTTGTCACTGAATGGCACACATAAGCATTGCATAGCATCTCATGTTTCACGCTTCAAACCCAGATTTTCTTTGCTGCCAGAGAAGGCTACCTCCAGCAAAACTGGAGCGTTGGGAAATGCACAGAGGAAGGGAAGATGTCGTATGTTTTTCAAATTAGTAAAATGATACAGCCCATTTCCACGTGCAGCCTGTGGCCCACCCCTTCCCCCATTTCACCTAGCTGCCTTCTGAGGAGTACTTGCCCCTAATTCCTTAAATTTCTCTAGAGTTAATTTTTCCTTAGTGTCTGGAGTAGTCTTTGCCCAGTCAACCTTCCTTCAATTTTTTTTTTTTAAAAAGGGCTTTTGTATGAAAAATACTGCTTAGATAATACCATTTCATCAGTATTAACAGCTGATTATGTTGCAGCTGATCCACTTGGTATACGAGGCAGAGGGTGTGGGGGGAGAATCAAGAGGTCCACAGTTGATTCAATAGGTGCAGGTAAAGACAGACAAACAAGTAGACACATTACAGCGCCAACACACACCGCTTACACTTGAAAAATTCATGTCAAAAAGCTCAAATATTAACCTATATAGTTCGGTAGTAATTTTATTGGTTGGAAAGACCTAATAATGATTTGCTCTGGACAGGGATGAAAATATTTCCTGGCAAGGAAGTCACTGAGAAACATGATCACTGATCAGGCCTTGGTTGTGGGACAGGACACTCACTCCTACACTCCCCCGGGCTACCCAAGATACATACGTAGTATTTGTTAGCAGCCGAGACTCCCAGGCCCACTCTGAGCTGATTCAGCAGGTCTGGGGCAGGGACAGGGAGACGTGCATTGCTGCACCTCACAACCACCCCAGGTGCCCCTGACGCAGGTGGCCCATAGGAAAACCACCTGGAACAAAACACCAGTACTAACTAGTCCCAGGGGCTCCAGAACACCCCCTGTTGGCCAGTCCGAAAATTTTCACTTACTCAGAATGACTGGGTGTGATAGAAAATTCCAGGATCTGTCTGAGTCACTTAGTCATAGTGTTCCTTATTTTCCAACATCATCAGAAGAGGCAGTGGTGAGTTTGGGGAATCCCCTGAAAGGACGCTCAGGATGTGCGCTGGAAGTTGCCCTCAGGCTTGTAAGGGAATCAGGATGATGGGCCTCAGTGGTATCCCTTTCCGGAAATTTTTACTAAACATTTCACATGTTACGTAGCAAGTCGGTAAAACTCAGGGATTAACATACATCCCAGAGCAGCAGTGCTGCCGCCCTGAAAATGCTTCCAGACCCCCTGCCACTGATGCAGTCCAGGCTGCCTCACCAGGATCTGCTTTCTCCAGCTCATGCCTCTCTGGGTTCCACCCAACCCTTGGGTGAAGACTACATAGGCAAGAAACGGTGATTGTCTGTGTCCAGGGGAGCTGGTTAGAGCGTTTGCATGTCTGTCCCAAAGGTTGAAATCCTGGGACCTACATGGGATTCCCTTCCTAAAGGTTTAAGCCTGGCAACTCCTGGGTTAGACGTCCTCATTGTGGTGAGCAAGATTACAGCGCCCAGGGAAGCCTCAGACCATGGGACACCATAGTGGTGGAAAGCAGGGGGCTTCTGGGAAGGAAATCAAATCTGAAAGTGGTTTAACCTTAGAGGGAAGAAGGCCTGTGAAGATGCTTCATATCTGTGTAACAGAAAGAGCTCTGCTTTGGGCTTTTAATAGTCTGCCACGGTGTTAAGGACCTTCCTGTCACTGCACTGGGCACTGCTGAGGCGGCGGGGGTGGGAGGTGTCACAGAGCCGCACATTCTCAGAGTGGCATGGCTGCAGTGTCCTCATCCATTAGCTTTTATTTCCTCTCGCTGATCCTGTGAGTCTTTCCTTTCCTTGTGTTCATATGAGAGTTGGGGATCTGAACAGAGATAGGGGAACTTCTTAAACAGTCACTGAATACTTAGTGAATACAGTAGGAACTGGAAGAGGACAGAAGAGGAATAGAAACTAGAATCCCTGGCTTCTGTAGCTCACAGTCTGGCTGGAGATGATTGGAGGACAACTGAATAGCTGCAACCACAGGGAGAAGAACAGAAAGTGGACTAAATTTTTGAGCCATTGAGGTCCCAGAATATCTCTTTTCTCTCTGCCCAGCATCATAATGACCATGACCAAGGTTTGAGGATTATCCTTCCTTGTTTCCCAGGCCTGCACCCCAGAATAAGCCATCTGGTTCCTGGAAATTTTGCAGGTTGAGGAGGTGACAAACAATTCTTTCCCCCAAGGAAGGCCGCTAGAGCGGGGACTGAGGTGAGGCGAGTGAGTCTCTCACGACAGGCACGAAATGGAAAGGGGTGCCAACTAACTCCGTGCATCTCTGCTGAGCTAGATTCTCCTGAGATGGGGACAGTTCGGTTCCTGAGATTTTTCTGGTCCAGGTACTTAAAAGCATTAGGTTCTCATAAGGGTAGGTAGAGGCAGAATTTTACAAGAAGTTTCAGACAAATCCAGTCCTGTCATCAGAACTATTAATGATTGTCTCGGACAGGGAGCGCTGCTAGAGAGGAAATGGTGTGTAAATGGCAGTCATCCTGAACTTGCTGTCAGCTATGCACAAAAAATGCTGTTTGACTTAGAACGTTTCCCAAAACGCTCACTTTATTTTACAACTCTTCATATGAAAATAGCTACATAGCAATTATGTATGTGCCCTAACCCCCTAAGAAAACAGAGAAAGGGAAAATATGGGCTCAATCCAAAGGAGGCCCAGTTTGTTTCATTGGAGTCTTAGTTATTTTTTGTATATTCACTCTTCCAGGTATGCTAATTGCTTCCCGGTGAAATTAAATATGTAGAGGAAATCTCATTTTAAAAATATTTGTCAGTGCATGTATAGACACCAGAAATAGAGATATAAGTGTAGCCTAGCATATAACATTTTAAGAATGTGGAAATCTCTTCTGAACTAAACTTTAGGAAGTTGCTTACTCATTGAGAGTTTATTTTATTGCCCTTCACCTACCAGCCAGTAGCTGGTTGAAGACTACCTTGCTAATGACATTTGCTCTGATTCTGGAGACGATTAACATTCTAAAAATGGGAGGCAGTAACAACAGAGGTTTTGAAATGTACTCTGTAACTTTCACCAAGCATGGCGCCTACCATGTCTTACAAATCAAGTGTACCTTTCGTTTCAGTAGCAAATGTTGCTCTCACTTGCGTGACTTTTACTTTTGCACGTGAGTAGAAAATGTATATGGAGTAAGTTGGGTCTAATGAGTGACATCATCATGGCATTGCATTGGATTTCCCATAAAGCTTTTTTTACAGAGCTTCTGTTCAAGTTTAAGCAGCCTCTCCTACCCCTTTCTGCAAAAACCAGCTGTTTTTTCTCTCTTTTTTTATTGTGTGTATTCCCACAGAATTCATTAGGATGCACTGTACCTCCAACCCTGACTGGTGGATGCCCTCAGAGGAACAAATCAACAAGGTGTTCAGCGATGCCGTGGGCCATGCCCGGCAGGGGCGAGCCGTGGGAACTTTCCTGCACAATGGCGGTTCATTTTATGAAGGGATCGATCACCAGGCTTCCCAGGATGAAGTCTTCAGTAAGAATTCCCAGGATGGGTCTGGGGAGTAGTGGACAGAATCTTTCCACTGTAGCAGCCGGTCCTCTCAAGAGTTCCAATTGTGAATGTCCTGTTAACATCATTTTAGAGTCCAAAGCATGTCATTCTGTCAGACTTTACACATCGTAAACCTTAACCTACTACCACAGTTCCCAAATAGAAATCCATTTCAGGGCTGTTTGGGGCATCTATGAAGCCTACAACAGATTTTCAGAATATTATAAAAAGAAAAAACTACGATTGACTTTAAATGATTACTAGCTAAACAGTGAAGGTGAAGAAAATATATAGGTGAGCTGGTCACCTGTCTGAAATCTTCAAGTAAGCTAGTCTGCTTCCTGAGCAGAGCTGGTCCCCACAGAAGATGGGGTTAGTGTTCCTGGCCATGGCAAAGGTGGAGACACGGAATTATTTAAAGGGACAAGGAACAAGCGTTCTCTTAATTCAAATAAGTTGTCTTTATGTTTTCCAAAGACTTGAATTCATACTTCTCAGCAAAGACATAGGATAGGTGACATCATACAAGTATACTGTGTATCCGTTGACAGAGCCTATTATTATATAGAAACTAGGGAATAGAGGCCAGCTCTAGACAGTAATTAATTAGAAGTCACCTGTTTTTCTCAGTTATTTTTTACCAAAAAAAAAAAAATCCTACCTTGTTGATCAGGAAGGTGCACTGTGTGATCTGTGGAGTTTACAAACAGTAATAGGTTTCCTTATGTCCGTCAAGAAACATCCAAAGATCCAAAACCATTTTCAAATGCTTGATTTTCTAGATTCTCAGATCCACAATTCCCACAACCTTCAATCAGACTTTGTTGACACAGTGCCAAAGTGATGGGTTGAACAATGAGAATTTCAGTTCGTTTTTTGGTGCACTGAAGACCAAACAAGCGGTGTGACTGATGGAATTCACTGAATTGGCCAGATGTTCTGGCAGTGGGTACACATAGCTTCAAGGCCATTTTGACAACTATGCAATGGGCTTGTCTGTTTCTCTGAAATTTCTCTGAAATTTGAGGGCCTTCCTGTGCTGAGTTGATTTTTAGAATTTGCATAAACCATATGTTTCTCGTCACTGATGAAAATGTTTCCTCCCAACTGTTGTGTGCCTCCTTCCCCCTACGTTCCCCTGAACTGCAAACTCTGGCTAAGTTCACACTGGACCACTCCTTACCCACTTTCCCAGCTTTAATGAGAGTTTCATATGTGAAATCAGTAGTGTCTTTGGAAACAGTTCTTATCAACAAATGCTGTAGCGATGCTAGAATCTACTTCTGAGGGCTTCTGGTTTGGATGTCAGGAGAAGCGTCATTTATGAGACCAGTCCAGATTACTACATTCTTTGGAAGCAAAGGGCTCCGTGGGAAGCATTTATTGAAGGCTATAATGTCATCTGTAGACGTGACTAAGGATTTTGGAAATTGGTTGGAAATTCATTTAAAGTTTATGAGCATCCATTTATAAGGAAGGTTTTTTCTGCCATTTTTAATTACCCTTTACATTCAATAATTAGCACCAATTATATGTACACCCCTAGAAATAGGTCCTTCTTTAGTTTTTGTAATGATTATTAGTTTCAACCATTGAAAAATTTAATGTTTATAGAGATGGTCATTTGTCAGGTCTGCTAATTGGTGTTGGGAGAACAAATATTTCAATCCTGTTTTGGGCAAGTTAGCTAAAATTCGGAGGTAAAAGAAATAAAGGCAAATGTTGTTTATGGGATATTGCTTACAGGTATGTGATGTTGCGTATGGGAACTGGGCAACTAATCTTTGGCTAGCCGTGGAAGAGAAAAGCTATTTCTTGTAAAGTTTAGAGGTCTAGGAAGTCAATATCTAACAAGGTTCTTGGAGACGTTAAATCTTGGCCAGAAGAAAAATACTATAATCTCATCTATCATCATCTTTTTTTTTTTTTTTTTTTTTGCATTGGACTTCAGTTATCCTTACTGCCGACTGAGCACGTATCCTTTTTTGATCAATAGCAGCAGTATTTGACCACTGCTTTAAAAAGCAAAAAACTTGCAACTCAAAACATTTTCCTGGAAGCTTGATAATACCACACATCTTCACATGTAAGCATCACCGGGGTCTGCTTCGTCTGTGTTGTGCCCAGACCACGTGGTTGCATACTAACGTTGCTCCAAAGGCACACCTGGTCGCCTCTCACTTTCCCCTCCCCCCACTTTATGGGTGAAGTATTTATCAGCTGTTTTCCAGTATTTCACAAATTGCAAAACGCTGGAACTACTACACGTTGGCCCATAAAGATGAGTGACTTAGTGTCACACAGCCAGTTCCAGTGCCTCTCCTGGATCTAGGACGTACGGCCCCCCTCCCCGTGGTCCTATGTTCCATGAACTCTTCACTGTGTAGCCATGTTCCTTTAGCCTAGCCCACCGCCTGACGCAGGCGCTAATGGCTCACTGGGCTATGCTCAGGATCTGCTTAGGTTTTCTGCTGTCTGCTCTCCGCGGTTTGTGTCCCACGCCGCCATAGGACCTTCACCTGTAAGGCTGGGTGTTACCGGTTCGTGGTGGGTGCCTGCACAGTCACCTGAGTTTTTAAATCAGGGCTTACGAAGATTGTTCTCTGATTTTTTTTATTTTTTTTTATTTTTTTGGTAAAACTACATAGTATGGCCTTTGTGTAGCAAGGTTAAAAGCTCACAACTAAGGAGATTGGATGTTGTCACTCCTCTGTCGGCCTTTCAGTTGATTTCTTTGGAGACCTGAAGAGGTAGCTTATTTTCTTGATTTAAGTTTCTCCATCTTTTTCTGGAATTGGACAAATTGCTGTCATGACAAGAAACTTAGACTCGTGTCAGCTCTTAGGATCTTCCTTTAGTCATTTGAGCATTAGTGTAAAATAGATTGAATTAAAACAGCTCAGGATGCAGTTGTGCTCCACTTCACTGGTGAAAGAAGGAGTTCGCAGGACTGGCCTGACACCAAAGACTAAACCTGACGTTTTTGTCAGTGACTGGGTGTGGCCAGCATCCCAGCTCCCAGAAGAGCCCATGCCTACAGCAGTGAGGTGCCTGATGGGTCCCAAATTAGAATCTCACCACAGAGAGCATCCCTGCTTTCGCAGTGAACTGAAGCTCCAACCACAGTCCCCCGGGGCGCAGGATAACCCTTCAGTGATCTGTACTGGAGGACGTAGCCCGGGAACCTGGGGAGGGGAGCTCTGTCCTGCGAGTGGTTACTGAAACCACATTCAGAATCTATGGTTAACCTCAGTGTCAAGTACTTTGGGGAAAAAACTAGACATTAAAGTTTGTACCATCCCATTTTACTTGAAAATATTTCATCCAGCCCTGAACCCAGGCATTACTCTTGTTCCTCATTTTCATCATAGCGTTTAGGTTCTTGTCACCATTTGTGTTTCATAAGGCTTCACGAGGAATGTAGAGGATATTAGAGCATCTGCAGAAAATTGCTACCAACTCTTTGGTAGGGGAATTGAGAGATGTGTGTAGCTACTTCACAGCGACAGAGCTGGTGGGTGATTTTATATTCTGGATCTTTCCTAGCCCTTCATTAGTCATAAATGCATTGATCTAAGAGACTGCTTCATTAGGATTATAGGGAGATAAAATCTATTATACTCTGTTATTTGATCCAGCTACTCCATGTGTCAGAATGTTTTTTCAGTTCACTGATTATTCTTATAATACCAGATGTTTTTCCAAGTCTAGACAATGATCCAAAGTTGGGGATGTACAGCATCATGATTTCTACATTTTCCTGCCACCTTCAATGGCTTTTCCTCCCTTCTGTTGCTGTCAGAAAAACGGACGGAGCATCATAGAAGGTTAAACAGGCACTGTTTTCAGAAAGCCAAACATGACATTGCCCTCATCTGGAGTCTGTCATTCATTCTGTACTCTAGAACCTTAACCTAATACCCGCTGACTACCTCCTTAGTTTTTTCTTAGATTTCAGTTATTTTTTTAAATCTCTCTTAGTAACTTCATTTTTTAGAAAAGATTTAAATCTATAACTTCTCTCATTCGGTGCTATGTTATTTCACAGTACAGATCTGTGTAACTTTTGACAGCTCTTATATACAAATTTTTAGAAATGTAATAGAAAACGATTTTGCACATATGGTGCAAGTCTTGCTGATGTGTGTGGCGACACTTACCAAAACTGCTTGGCAAAACATGTCAAACAGAACGCTTGAGTCAGAACTCTAACATAAATGTGTCTAAACAGCAGTATGTCTCGTTATGATATATTTTTGTAAACATAGTGATGGCTTTTTTCACTGGTGTAAGTACTGGATAAAAATAACCACTTCACTTGGAATGATACAGGAAAAAGTCACCCAGTTGATGGCCCTCTGTAAAGTTACTTGCGTTTCCAGCCAAATGGCATTGCTGCTTCTGTTTGTGTTGCTTTTTGGACGAGAGTTAAGAATTGATACCAGACAATATGGAGTGCAAAAATAATAACCCATTAATAGTTGCCTCCTAATATGTAAAATTCGAAACTGGAACTGATAACATTTACACATTGGAGATGACTTTACCCTCCATAGTATATTCAATTGCAAGAAACATTGAGAGGACTGTACTTTGCTCATCTAATGACCAGCTTAGCTTGGCTTTTGAAAGCACTAAATTGCCAAATTTTGTGGTAAAATTGATTAGATTAATTTTCCTCATGACCATCCATAGCTGACTAGGTTTTCATTGAATCAAAATTCCCCAGGTTGTAATAAAAGTACATCTGCTAATGAGACTCATTCAAAAACCACTTCATTCTCAATAATTGCACCAATACCAGTAGGCACATGGGCCTTAGCCATGTTGGAAAACTAGGCCCATCCAAAACCACTAACAGCAACAAGAGTAGTAACTGTAGCTAATACTCATTGAGTTCCTGTCTGCCAGGTACTTTGCTAAGCACTTTACAACCATCCTCTGAGGCTGTTACTGTTGTTATCCCCATTTTATAGATAAGACTGCTGCCCAAGGTCCTCAGCTAATGAAAGGATCAGTTTGGGCTCAGCAGGCAGACTGGCTAGTTGAGTTTTCCCCCCAGTAGTCAAAGCAAAGTTCTCAAAGCCCGTCAACACTTTGGAATGGATTTGTTTTCTTTATGCCTTTGAAAGAAAGTTGCTATTTGTGTTACTAAAACTACCTTTAAAGTATGTTGACACTTAAGTAGGAGCATATAAATCATATATTCTCTGGGAACTGCCAAGGTTTCTGCATAAGATTTGACTTATGTAAGATCCTATGATGAAGAGTAGAAAAAAAATTTAAAAACAGTGAATATATTAAAATCACGTATTCACATTTTTTCCCCAGTACAAACATGCAGGGATATAAAAGCAAAAATTAGAACTGAGTGAATTGATATATTTTTGGCACTCCTAGATATTAGAAGTGGCACTGGGCTTCAGTTAGCCAATGTTTCACTCATTTTTCACATTCGTTGTACTTGTAGCCTTAGAATTGATGAGTCAGGTGTGGAAGAGAGGGTTTTACTTTATGATGTCACTGTGAGAACTGTTGTGAAGATTTTGTAGGAAAATACAGTAATCTGTTGATTCTTCCCTATAGTGGCTTTAACATCTCTGGCTGTTTAAGTTCAAGAGCATGCCAAGTCCTTGAGGGCCTAGCTTGTGCTTCTTGGGAACAGGGCATGCCAGACCTAGAGATGGGTCCTGAAACTTTCAAGGTCACTGGTCCAGGCTGACCCTGCCCAATTTTAAGCATTGCCTTTATGTCTCTTCTCTCTGGAACTTCATGTAGCAGCCTACCACTGGGGCCAACTTGCCTTTACTCTATTTTCTATGATGAACACTTGTGGAGAAACTGTGACAAATCCATTGATCCTAATATTTTTATTGTTGGAGTCTTGTTGATTCTCTATGAATAATTTCTATTTGATTGTACTGTGTAGAGTTAATACCCACTAAGGATATGTTAATAAAACTATAAATGCATAGTGTAATATAGAATAGCAAGATTTTTTTGTGAACAATTTATAGAGAAGAGTAAGTTGTTTTTTAAGTGTTAGGCACATTTCTTTTAGGAACTTAAAATGTTATAAGAGTTTTTTAAACATTCAATATTTTTAATTATAAGAAACATTTGTTACTAGAGCCAATTATTTCAGGTGTTCTAATTGGAGTATTGATTTTATTACCTCATATACCTCTAGAATGCCACATGTTCTGTTGGAGATAAAAATTGCACAATAAATGTCAAGTCTCTGTTAAGTGTTTTAACTTTTTGCATCTTTCTCCAATTCTTTGAAGGTGATTTTCTGGGTTTGTTTGGGGTTTTTTTACATTTTTCTCCCTGATACTAAGGCTTTTTTCTGCTCGTCTCTGAATGCCAAGAAAATGTTATATACTTAATACCCAAATGAAAGATAGTTATGTCAGGGAACTGGCCAAAAATCATCGAAAAATTTCATTTGATTTAGTGAATGAAAGGGACAACCAATGCTAATGTAGGAGTGACATGTAATCCAAGATTTCCATCCAGAATTTTGTACATTCACACTTTAAACACACATGCTTCCTAATCACAGTAGTGTTCTAATATGGAGGGGGAGACCCTACAGCTGCTACTCATGACCTTTAACAATAAACAAATGTTGGTTGTTTGTAGGTTTTAAGCAGTGATCTGAGTATAAAAGCAAAGTAGCTATGGCTGAATAAGAGGGCATGGTTGTGGCTTCTCACTTTCAGTTATTGCATAAAATATAAGTGACATCAACTCCTATTGAACCACAAAATTGAAAAAGTATTATTTCATAAATCAGACTAAGTAAAAAACTAAGATAAAACACATAGTTTCATCTTAGGAAAAATATAAAGACGTTTTATTTTTGCACTAGAAGATGCAAAGTTTTAACTGGTAGTTTTGGATGAAAGAGCAAGAATTTAGTCCAAATAATATGGGTTCGAATTGGGATCTCAATTAAAGTTAAATTAAAATTATTTTATTATTCTTAAACAGTGAAAGGGGATTATTAAGTGACTTGGATCTTTTAATGTTTTGTAGCAGGACACACAAGGTAAAACTACAAGTCAAAAAAGTATTAGGAACAAATTCTGCAAGGTTGCAGGATATAGGATCAATATACAGAAATCAATTGTATTTCTGTACACTAGCAATAAACAATCTGAAAATGAAATTAAAACAATTTCATTTTCAATAATATCAAAGAATAAAATACTCAGGGATAAATTTAACAAAATAAGTGCCAGACTTATGCACTGGGAAAACTACAACACATCATTGGAAGTGTTTTTAAAAGATCTAAAAATAATGGCAGGACCTCCCATGATAATGGAATGGGAGAATTAATATTGTCAAGGTGGTAATACTCCCCAACTTGATCTACGGGTTTATTGCAGTTCCTATCCAAATCTCAGCTGACTTCTCTGCAGAAATTGGCAAGTTGATCCTAAAATGGGGGTGGCCAGTTAGGTCAGTTGGTTAGAACGTGGTGCTCCTAACAACAGGTTACCGGCTGGATCCCCACATAGGCCAGTGTGAGCTGTGCCCTCCACAACTAGATTGGAAAAACACTTAAAGTTTAAAAAGCTACAAAGAAAATTCATACGGAAATGCAAGGAACTCAGATGGCCAACAAAAATAAATCCTTACATTTGTGGTCAATTGATTTTTAACAAGGGTGCCAAGACAACTCAATGGACAAAGAATAGTCTTTTCACCAAACGGTACTGGGACAACAGACCAAAAGAATGACATCAGTCCCCTACCTCACACCATATGCAAAAAATAACTCAAAATAGACCCTAAATGGTAGAGTTAAAATTATAAAACTAGAAAAAGACATGAGAGTACATCTTCATGATCTTGCCTTAGGCAATGATTTCTTCACAATGACACCTAAAAGCACAAGCAACAAAAGAAAACAATAGGTAAATTGGACTTCAAAATGAAAAACTTATGTGCTTCAAAGAACACCATGAAGAACAAAAAACAGAATGGGAGAAAATACTTGGAAATCATATATCAGATGAGAGATTTGAAGCCAGCATATAAAGATCTCTTAAAGTTGACAATAAAAACAAATAGTCTAATTAAAAGTGGGTAAGGGATCTGAATATACATTCTCCAAGGAAGATCCAAAAATGGCAATAAGCACAGAAAATATGCTCAACATCACTAGGCATTAGGGAAATGCAAATCAAACTACAATAAGACACCACTTCACTAGGATGGCTAAAATGAAAAAGACACTAACAAATGTTGGCTACAACCTGGAGAGATTGAAACCTTCATACATTGCTGGTAGGAATGTAAAATAGTGTAGTCACTTTGAAAAACAATTTGGCAGTTCCTTACAATGTTAAATATAGAGTTATTATTTGACCCAGCAATTCCACTTGTAAGTATAGACCCAAGAAAATTGAAAACATGTCTACACAAAAATGTGCACAAATGTTTATAGGAACATTATAATACCCAAAAAAGTGGAACTAATCCAGATGTCCATTAGTTGAAGAACAGATAAACAAAATTATATCCACACAACGGAACATTATTAAGCCATAAAAAAGAATGAAATACTGATACATACTACATGAAGGGACCTTGAAACATGCTAAATGAAAGAAACCAGACAAAAAAAGGCCACATATTTCATGTTTCCATTCTGGCCAGACCAAAAAAGGCCACATATTTCCATTTCCATTCCATATGAAATGTCCAGAATAGTCAAAATAGGCAAATTTTAGAAAACGCTGCTCAGTACAGTTTACATAATTAAGGAACAAAATGTTCCTTAATTATGATCCCTTAATTATGATATAATTATGATATAATCCCTATAAAGTTAATTATACAGTCATGTAATATATTTACTGAAAGCCTGATGTGCTTAGCACTGTATGTGCTTACCATGTCCTGAGAATCAAAGTAATACAACCAATGGCTTGGTACCTATATGGAGAAAAATAACAAAGACCTATTATAAATTGTGAGAAAACCCCAACTTCCACTGAGCAACTTGTTTCCCCAAATAAAGTTGTATTCAAAAAGCTGAATGGGGGCCCACCCGGTGGCTCAGGCGGTTAGAGCTCCATGCTCCTAACTCCAAAGGCTGCCAGTTCGATTCCCACATGGGCCAGTGGGCTCTCAACCACAAGGTTGCCAGTTCGATTCCTCGACTCCCGCAAGGGATGTTGGGCTGCGCCCCCTGCAATTAGCAACGGCAACTGGACCTGGAGCTGAGCTACGCCCTGTACAACTGAGACTGAAAGGACAGCAACTTGAAGCTGAATGGCACCCTCCACAACTAAGATTGAAGGACAACAACTTGACTTGGAATAAAGTCCTGGAAGTACACACTGTTCCCTAATAAAGTCCTGTTCCCCTTCCCCAATAAAAAAAATCTTAAAAAAAAAAAGCTGAATGAGGCATAAAATGAGAGGAAGTAAGTACCACTGAGTCTGTCTGTCATACCAAGGCAATTCAATTTGACCATCTCAGCCAAAGTGTTACCGGAGAGGGGAGCCCTTCTCGGCGCGATGCCTGTGCTGGTTTCCACACCAGGGGTCAAACCGGGCAGAGTCTGGGCTAGCTTCCCACACCCAGGGGTTGAACCCAGGCCTTGGGGAGGAGAAGTGGGAATTCTAACCGCTATGTTGCCGGGGCTAGGGCCTCCACACGGTGTCCAAGCATCTCGAGCAAAGAATTGAATGAGACACAGAGGTAAAGTGGTGAAAAAGAAGTTTATTAGAAGAAAGTATATTCCACAGAATTAGGAGCAGGCCGAGCACAAAGAAAAGCAGCTCAAGGCATTATTAGGGGAAAAAGTACACTCCAAAGGGTTTGGAGTGGACCCAAGCAAAAGCAAGGGTCAAGAGAGTCAAGGGCTCAAAATGGCATTATTATTGATACAGCCAAACGAGTTTCTTAGCTCCCTAGTTTCTGATCTTAATCAGCTTTTAATCTTAAATAGAAGACTGATCCAAGCCTGAATCATAGGAAGTCCCCTACGCCTGCTCCAGGCCATTCCAGGCCCAGTTCCTAGGTGAACACCGCCACCTGAATGACCAGATTAACCAGAGGAAAAGACTACAAGCTCCACGAAGCTAAAAAGAATTTCTGTCACACAGCCACCCTGCTTCTTTGGCTTTGGGTCCTGCTTCTTGGGCCAAGACTTTTAACTCTGTCTAACCAAAATCTATTTTTCCTTATTCAGGGGCCTTGGGGATACAGATGATACCCAGCAAGATTACCTGTCCCAACCAAAGAAGCCAGCATGGTCTTCCAGGAGGATCTCAAGACCTCTTCCTCTCATCTAAGATCTAAGATCAGATAGGGCTAGAGTTCCATGAATCCCCCAATCGCTACTGTTTCCCCAAAAATAAGACCTAGCCGGACAATCAGCTCTAATATGTCTTTTGGAGCAAAAATTAATATAAGATCTGGTCTTATTTTACTATACTATAAAACCGGGCCTTTAATATAATATATAACATAATATAAAATAATATAATATATACTGGGTCTTATATTAATTTTTGCTCCCAAAGACACATTAGAGCTGATTGTCTGGCTAGGTCCTATTTTTAGGGAAACACGGTAGGGACAGCTGTACGCCCTTGCCCAGCAGGAAGCAGACACAGAAGAAAAGACCTCCTGTCCCGCAACTTCCCATAGAGATTTTATGGAGATCTCATCTCCCAAGGAGAAAGCAGTTAGATATAGGCATCGGGTCCCTGCATTCCTGCATGTCCAACACAACCCACAGAATGCGACCACCCAAAAGACCTCCCCTCTCCCCCCAAAACTTCCCTTTTCCACTGTAATTATCTACCCTTAAGAGAAAACAAATGGGTACAAAATACCCAACTAGATTAAACTGGTCACTCACACCTGCACAGTAAAGGCCACGACTACCTTTATGTCACCTGGGCCTCATTATACCATCACTATAATATGCATATGCCCGGAAGTTCATTAATATCATTGTAACAGACTGAATTCTGGGAAGGAGCATGCACAGTCTGAAGTGATGAGATAATAGCCTCTTGTCAATCACAGGTGTCAATCAGGTGGTGCCAAGACTGGAAAGGAACAGCCCATTCTAGAGAAAAAAAGGGATAAAAACTCCGAAGTCCTCGCTGGTCAGTGCCTTTGAACCTTTGAGCCTTTTGAGCCTGTTCTGCTCAGGCCCACTCCAGTCCCTGTGGAGTGTACTTTCTCTTCTAATAATGGCCTTGAGCCACTGTTTTCTGCTTGGGCTCACTTCTACTTCTTTGAAGTGTACTTTTTCTTTTAATAAACTGCTTTTTCACTACTTTTCTTTGGTATCTCGTTCAATTCTTTGCTTGAGACGCCAAGAACCTGGACATCGCACCGAGAAGGGCCCACTCTCCGGTAACATTATTAGAAGAGAAAGTACACTCCAAAGAGTTTGGAGCGGGCCCTGAGCAAAAGCAAGGCTCAAAAGGGCCAAAGGGCTCAATGGCTCAATTAGGAGAAAAAGTACACTCCAAAGGGTTTGGAATGGACCCAAGCAAAGGCAAGGCTCAAGAAGTTACTGTCTTTTAAGTCTACCCAGCTCTGGCTAAGAAAACGAATTTTTCTCTCAATTTGGCCTGAGAAGACTGCTGCTAAAAATCTTGAAAAAATGCACAGATGAGTATTAGTGCAATTCCTGGGTTCCAGGTGAGTCTTGGTTCTGATTCAATCCTAAAGCGCCACACAGACATATAGTCTCAGTACCTCCACCATACGGTCCTCTGTATTCATTGGTCTTGATTTTTAGAAACATTCTTGTTTCTAGGAATGAATGAATGAATGAGTGAATGAATGAATGAATGAGTGGGATAAAATACATTTAAAATAAAGTATCTTGGTCCTTGTACTTACCAATTTTCAAATTTTAAGAAATTGTTAAATCATGGTTTGAAATACAGTTTTAAGATAAACATTCATAGGAGACAACCAAAGTGGCATAGTAGGTAAACGCTGTGCTTACCTCCTCTCACAACGACATCAAAATTACAACTATTCTACAAAACAACCATCATTGAGAATCGCCTAAAATCAAGTTGAACTGAAGCTTTTCAACTAAGGACGTGCAAAAGAAGCCACCTCCAGACTGGTAGGAAGGTTAGAGACACGGAACCGACTGGTCCCACACCCGTGTGTGACCTTTAAAGATTGGGAGAGCTATTTCGGCTTTGGGTGTCCCCCTTCACCCTCCAGAGGAGCGAGAGATCCCAGTCCCACCCCAGCCCAGAGTTCCAGTGCCAGAGAAAGACATTCCCATAAATTTTGGTTGTAAAAACCAGCGGGCAGTGTGACAGACTGAGTGCAGCTCAGACTGAGAGCACTCACAGACACTCTTCAAGGGACTGCGCACAGACTTACCCACCAACAGAATCACTCACTCGGAGCGCCAGCACTAGGGCAGCAGCTGGAAAGGTGGCAGGGACATATGGTGCAGAACTGAGTGGTCTGGCTGGGGACGGGGGCTGGAGAGGCGGCTTTCTCCTGTATGGAGGAGCTGATGAAGGCCGTTGTTTTGTTGTTAACCGCCCCCCCTTCCCGGTGGGCAAACACAGGTGGCCACTGTTTCTGAGTCTCTGCCATTTGTTCCCCCACCCTGGCGATTTGAGACGTGGCCCCGCCCAACTTTTGGGCTTATGCAGGCTGCTTTCAGTGGCTTTTTCATGCAGACCACCTGCTTTGGCTCAAGCTGCAGACTTTCCTAGGGCCTTTCAAAGGTTTGCAGGACCCAGACAAGCAGCATCTGGCTTGAGTGTGTCCTGTACCTCTGGCTGAGCAGCCCTAAGTTGGCACTAGCAGCAGGCGGCCTTGGTTCGCGGCTTGGCCTCTCAAGGCTCTTCCAAGCACAGCATGGGTGGCAGACATCTGTGGATTTCTTTCTGGCTCCCACTGGATGGCCCCAGGTGGGGCACAGGCTGTGGCTGAAGTAGACTTATAGCGGGTCCTCTCCAAGGTGATCCTGGGGCTGGTGCCCCCAGTGGCCAGCTTCAAAATGAGCTGGAGCTCACCAAGCCATCTCCAAGTACAACACACTCAAGGGGTGATTGGACAGGCATCAGGGTCTTGCTGAGGCAGATCCTGCTCCGTAGGGTCAGCCCCTGCACAACAATTCTTCCACTGTAGTCAAGGGCAGTTCTAACAACCAGTGAGCCCAAGGGTCAGTCCCTCACACTGATGTACAATTATCAACCAAGGCTCAACTCTGAGAGGGGGGCACACACAACACACACAAGGGATTCACCTGGAGCACATGGCTTAGGTGATCAGAAAGACTGCACCAGTGAGCCCCACAGCACACCTACTACATAGGCCACTCTACTAAGACAGGAAGACAGAGCAGCCCTACCTAATACACAGAAACAAACACAGGGAGGCAGCCAACATGGGGAGACAAAGAAACATGTCCCAAATAAAAGAACAAAACAAAGCTCCAGTAAAAGAACTGAGCAAAACGGAGATAAACCATCTATCAGATGCAGAGTTCCAAACACTGGTAATAAGAATGCTCAGTGATCTCAGGGAGAATGTCAACAGAGAGATGAAAACCATAAAAAAGAACCAGTCAGAAATAAAGGATATAATAATGGAAATGAAGGCTATATTACAGGGAATCAACAGATTAGATAAAGCAGAGGATCCAACCAGCGATGTAGAAGACAAGGTAGCAGAAAACACCCAACCAGAACAGCAAAAAGAAAAAAGAATCCAAACAATTGAGGAGAGTTTAAGAGGCCTGCGGGACTATATCAAGCGTACCAACAGTTGCATTATAGGGGTACCAGAAGGAGAAGAGAGAGAGCAAGGAATTGAAAACCTATTTGAAGAAATAATGACAGAAAACTTCTCTAAGCTGGTGAAGGAAATAGACATACAAGCCCAGGAAGCACAGAGAGTCCCAAACACAATAAATCCAAAGAGACCCACACCAAGACACATCATAATTAAAATGTCAAAGATTAAATACAAAGAGAGACTCTTAAAAGCAGCAAGAGAAAAACAGTTAGTTACCTACAAGGGAGCCCCCAAAAGACTGTCAGCTGATTTCTCAACAGAAACTTTGCAGGCCAGAAGGGAGTGACAGGAAATATTCCAAGTGATGAAAAGCAACAACATACAACCAAGATTGCTCTACCCAGGAAGTCTGTCATTTAGAATTGAAGGACCGATAAGGAGCTTCCCAGACAAGAAAAAGCTGAAGGAGTTCATCACCACCAAACCAGTATTACAAGAATCTTAGAGGGACTTCTTTAAGATGGGAGAGGGGGTAAAGGATGGGTGAAAGGGGAAAGGATTAAGACGTACAAATTGGTTGTTATACAGTAGTCATGGGTATAGCATAAGGAATATAGTCAATAATATTGTAATAACTAAGTATGGTGCCAGATAGGCACTAGATCTATCAGAGTGATAGATGGGAATGAGGTTTGGGGACAGGGTGGGTAAAGGTGAAGTATAGTCACAGCATGTGGAGTACAGCCTAGGGAATATAGTCAATGGTATTGTAGCAGCTATATAAGATGTCAGAGAGGCAGTAGATTTTGGGGGTGGGTTATCACTTTATGAGGGGGTTAAATGTCTAACTGTTACAATGCTTTGCACATCTGAAACAAACAAACAAAAAGATAAACATTCATTCTCATGTCATAAAAATGTTAGAGATCAGATTGATCTTGACTTTTTTTACCATCTTTACTATTAAAAATCAAATGTCATCATGGCACAATAATATTTAAGAATACCACTAGGGAAAATGAAATATAATGAACAGTAGGCTGCATGGTTGAATAGAAGCAAAGGGAATGTAATGATAAAGACATTTTTTAAAACCTAAGATCCACTTTCCAGCAATAAGTAAGACTTAAAATACAAACTCTTGGGGGAGCTGGTTGGCTCAATTGGTTAGATTGGTTAGTTGGTTAGAGCGCGGTGCTCTTAACAACAAGGTTGCTGGTTCGATCCCTACACGGGCCACAGTGAGCTGCGCCCTCTACAACTAGATTGAAACAACTACTTGACTTGGAGCTGATGGGTCCTGGCAAAACACACTTAAATGAATAAAAGTTTAAAAAAAAAAATACAAACTCTTTTCACACTCCATAGATTCTAGAAAGAAACTCAGGCTCTGTCAAGATATGAGGAACAGGGGTATGAAAATGTCTTCTAGTCTGTCTTTTTTTGTGCCAGTGACAAAATTCTTTCTCCTTCCTGGCAACACAGAAGCATTTTCAATTCAATTGAAAATATATAATTGTGTTTGATTGTGTTGTGTTTTCTATTAACATTTTGAGCTAAATAATTACCCTTTCAGTTTCTAGTATATTTTTGGATAGACCATTTTTTCTGTGACTGCAGAAAAATGTCAACGCCAAAACAAGGCATGTGATGTATGAAATACATGATAGCATAAAAATTGGTTGATTGGGTAATGCTGTCACCTTTCTCTCTAAGTGTACTTAATGGGGGAAATCTCATGAATCTACAGTTAACTACAAACATTCAATTATGAAAAAGTGTACAATCCTAGTGAAAGGTTTAAAGGAAGCCATTACTTTGAAGTGTCATTAATAATTGAGAAATTATGGATAAAAGGAATTTAAAGATCTTCTAATTCAGCAGGCAATTACCATCACTTACAGGAAAGTAAGGCCCAGAAAATTCTAGTGATTTGTTCAAGTTCATGAAGCTATTTACTAACAGTACCTAAATGGATATCAAAATAATACTGTACCCTAGAACTATAAGGTTTTTATAACCACTTGTCCAAATTTCTTATTGGTGTCTCCCTTTTTTCCTTGGCTGGCAGGAAGTTCAATGCTGAGTTCTATCTCAATTATAGCTTCCCTTAGCTCATCTCTTCTGGTATGCTTATTCTCTACCACCATCATTCTGTACTTGTCTTTGCATTTATTCTTGAAAGTTTATTGTAATAGTGCTTTATTATTATGTCTATTATTTTAGACTTTACCTATGTCTATTTCTACCTGGAAATAGGTAAAGTACAGATAATAAGTATATTAGAGTGCTTCCCGGAACATAAATTGTAGTGTTCAAAAGCTAACCTCAGAAATAAAATGTCTCCTGGGGGATCAAATATATGGTGATGGAAGGAGAACTGACTCTGGGTAGTGAACACACAATGAGATTTATAGATGATGTAATACAGAATTTTACACCTGAAATCTATGTAATTTTACTAACAATGGTCACCCCAATAAATTAAATAAATAAATAAACAAACATTTATAAAAAAGAAATGACATCTCCTTCACCCCTCTCTGCCACCTACTCCTCTGTTCCCCAACATCAACAAAAACATTTCAAGCTATGTGTCCAACATATGGAATCTACCTTCTCAACCCCACCAGGGTTCCGTCTCCTCTTTGTCTATGTGAAGATAAGAATCTGATGGATAAGGAAAACTTAGGAACTTGCCCAGAAGTAAATTCATGAGAAGTCTAGGGCATCCGACCCCTCCCTCTCTGGGATCCTAGTCAGGAGCCTTGAGCAGAGCTCTGAACAAATATCTGTTGTCTGACAAGCGTTGAAAGGGGAAGTAATTTAAGGAGTAAGAAGCAACTGTGGTTTTAAGTCACTGAGGTTTCAGGGTTAACTTGTTACTGCAGCATAACTGAGTCTATTATTGACTCATATTACAGGAGCGATTCTAACTTTTGGGTCAAGACCACTTTAAGAGTCTTATGAGAACTGTGTATTCTTCCTTGGTGAACATACACTCAAACTTTTCCAGAAAATTTCAAAGCGTTCTTGAATTCCCTAAAGCTTATTCAGGCTTCCCATGTTAAGAACTCCTAATCTGGAACCTTCTTCTCCTCTGCTCAGAATCACTTTTTATCTGATAGATTATCTTACAGTTTTGTTTCTTCTTATAGCACTTGTTGACTACATAGAAAGGTTTTGGAGTAAAATATACTGCTTTAAAATGTTAAAATGAATTGCTCAAATTATTAGTCTAGAAAGAGGGTATTGGAAAGACAAATGGATAAGCCTGTTTTGAAAAATGAAAAGTTTACTATTAAAAAAGCATTATGCTACAATCATTGAAACAAAGCATCTTTGCTCCCCTAAATACTGGAGCATATACTTCTCAAAATTATGCCAAGTCTTAATCTGGTGGGTTCTTTCATATTAAAATCTTTATGGTATACTAATAAAAATATTTATAAGGAAACATTTTTAACGACAATTATTCCAGTCTAGAAACAATACTTCCCATTTCGTTAGCCAGACAAGCCTGCCCATTTATATTGCAGGCAGGCACACACCCCAGACTCAGCCACCCACACCATTCCCTGCATGTTCCTGCCCTCCTCTCCCTCCCCTTTGCTCTAATCAGAAAAGCAAATGGAATTGTTTGAGTGCCTTTACTCTGTGCGATGATGTCTGTTCAGCAAGCAGATCTTTCTGTTGCCTAGGTACTAAGTGCCTAGCCATGAAAATACTTGGGGAGAATATTTGAAATCTGGCCACTTAAATTTGTTCCTAAAATGAAGCTACTTTTACTAACAAGTAACCAGATAATGATTGTGCTTTTCTAAAGTAACTTTAAAATCATTGTTTCTTGTCTCTTCTTGTTCTGGTTCTTAGCCAACAACTAACAAAAACCAATTTTAGTTTTCGTCTCCCTTTTGAGCTCTCTGAAGCCAAACACCCATTTTATTTTATATTTCTTTTTCCTTTTTTTTTTTCTTTCTTAAGCATTTATTGAGAGTTTAATTTGCTAGGCACTATGTAAGTGGTCAGTCCTGGGCCCTGTCCTGGGGTCTCCAGTTTCCTATCAACAGAAAAAAAGATGGGATATGGAGGAAGAGTATTGTGATCTTTTCAGAATGACACTTGGGCACCTTTCACACCAGCTGCAGCTGTCACTGGGCTCTCACCAGTTGGCTCTGCAAGAGCTTCTCTTGTTGAGACAGGGCAGTGGGCTCCTCCAGGTACCATACGTGGCTCAGTTTCTCCCATTTCTCCCAGGACACAGGTTGTGATCAGGACACAGGTTGTGATGAATGCAGTAGGATCTGGGTGGGCCCTGGACATTCACAGGTTCCATAAGTTACCCCTTATCTTAACAGCTTTTTTCAAATCATCCACACCCATTTTTTTTTTTTTTTAAGATTTTATTGGGGAAGGGGAACAGGACTTTATTGGGGAACAGTGTGTACTTCCAGGACTTTTTTCCCAACTCAGGTTGTTGTCCTTTCAATCCTAGTTGTGGAGGGTGCCGTTCAGCTTCAAGTTGTTGTCCTTTCCGTCTTAGTTGTGGAGGGCACAGCTCAGCTCCACGTCCAGTTGTGGTTGCTAGTTGCAGGGGGCGCAGCCCACCATCCCTTGCGGGAGTTGGGGAATCGGCAACCTTATGGTTGGGAGGACGCGCTCCAACCAACTGAGCCATCCGGGAGCTCAGCAGCAGCTCAGCTCAAAGTACATTGTCAATCTTAGTTGCAGGAGGCGCAGCCCACCATCCCTTGCAGGACTCAGGAATCAAACTGGCAACCTTGTGGTTGAGAGCCCACTGGCCCATGTGGGAATCGAACTGGCAGCCTTCGGAGTTAGGAGCACGGAGCTCCAACCGCCTGAGCCACCGGGCCGCCCCTCCCCCCCCCCGCCCCATTTTTAAATGTCCTGACGAAGTGAAGAGTTTTCTTCTGAAGTCCTATGGTTAAAGCCTGTGTTATAATGAAAAATTCCTAGTTAAATATTTATTCTTAAAAAGATTTAGTAGAGTGGAAAGGATGAATAACTTTCAAAGTAATTGAAGGCTGCAGTCCTTCCTACTCAAGAGACTACACTAGAAATATCTTGTGAAAAATAAATCACTTGGGTCCAAATGTGCTAAAGGTGAAAGAATTGTTTTATTACTAAACTATACTACTTATTGTCAACTTTTAGCTTGGTGGTTTTGTGATAGTTTCCAAGTCTTCAATATGTTGGTAAAGGAAGAAAATGGCTATTCCCGTTGAATTTGTGGATAACAGTGAATAGCCAAAGGAATATCCTGGAAATTTAAAGGGAAGCAACATTACCATAACAATAATTCTCAGGGAAAGGCAGGGTATTTCCTATTTTGCCTTAAATTGCTCCAAATGGGTCATCCTACTATCTACTATGATATTCTATTGCTTTCACAGAGCTTATGACAATATTATAATTATACACATATTACTCTGTATAAAGTTTGTATGCCTCATGAAACTTTTACCTCTGTGATGTCAGGGGACACAATTCATTCTTTCACCTTTTTATATATTTTACCTAGCACAGATACTGGCATATTGTACGGAGCTCCAAAATGTTTTTTAACATGTTAGTGTACTGTGCTCACATGCATGTATGTGTATACGCGGGTGATACACACAGCAAGAAACTTGAAAACGAAAAGATCTGTGGTAGGTGATGTAGGTCATCCCCATCGGGGTCAGGGAGACAATACCATACAGCAGTGTTTCTGGTTGCTCACACCATCTCATCCCACTCCCTCAACTATAACCTCCTGACCTGTGAGGAAGAGTGAAGATAGTTGGGAAAACACTCCAGAAATAATTGTGTAGCTTCACTGTAATTTGAAAAGTGAGACTATAGTTTAGTTATATAGGCATGCAGAAATTTAAATGTCAATCATATGCACAACTAGTGAAGACCGGTTTAGTTCTCCAAATTATTCTATACGCACAAGTAGCTAGCATGCATACACGCACATAATACTACAATACCTTGGCATTAAATAAAGTGCATAGACCTTGGAAAGATTCATGGAATCTGAGTTGAAATCCCAGCCCCCAATACATACTGAGTGTGTCACAGTGGGCAAGTTATTTAAAGCTCTCGGAGTCTCAGTTTCCTTATCTGTAAAATGATATTTACCTCTTCAACTTAATATAAGAATTAAAGCTAATCTTGCTATTTTTTTTGTATTGTGTTTTCTTTGTTCCTTATTTACTGCCTTGTTTTGGATTAGTTGAGTATTTATTGAATCCACTGTATCTCCACTGTTGGCTTTTTAGCTATTCCTCTTTATTTGTGTATGTGTGTGTATTTTAATGGCTGCTCTATGATTTACAATATACATCCTTAACTTATCACAGTCTGCCTTGAAAGAAAGTCATGCCCACTTCATTTGTGTAAGAATTTTACAATGATGCACTTTAATTTCTTCCTTCTGTCCTTTGTGCTATTGCTGTCATATATTTTAATTCTACATTTTATGGGTTTTTAATTCAGCTCCATTTTGGTCAAAGAACATACTTTGTATGATTTAAATCCTTTTAAATCTATTGATACATGTTTTATGCCCAAGCATACTGTCTTTATTGGTAAATATTCCGAGTACCCTTCAAAAGCATGTATATTTCTTTTTGGGGGTGGAATGTACTATACATGTCAAATAGGTCAAGTTGATAAGTTGTTCACATCTTCTATATACTTACTGATTTTTCAGTCTACTTCGGTTGATTACTGAGAGAAGGCTGTTGTGTGGATTTATCTATTTGTCTTCTCAATTCTATCAGTTTTGCTTCATGTATTTTAAAGCTCTGTTTTTAAATACATAAATACTTAGGATTGTTTTGACCTCTTGAAGAATTAGCCCCTTTATCATTATGAAAACCCTTCTTTATCCTTGGTAATACTTTTTATTCTGAAATCTACTTTGTCTGATATTAATGTATCTATTCCAGCTTTCTTTTGAGTGCTATTGGTATGGTATATAGTCCATTCCATCCTACTATGCTTAACCTATATGAATTTTTATAATTACAGTCGATTTCTTAAAGGAATCATATAGTTGGGTTTCCATTTTATCTAATCTGACAATTCTCTGCCTTTCAGTAAAACTGAAGTGTTTAAACCATTTTATTTACTTTGATTAATTGATTTTAAATCTGCCACATTGCTCTTGGTTTTCCGTACGTCCCAACCCTTATTTCCTTTTTCCTCTTTTTTGACCCTGTTTTGGATTTTATATTTTTATCATTCCATTTTATGTCTTTTGTAGGCTTATTAACTATAGCTCTTTCTTTTCTTTTCTTCTTTCTTTTTTTTAGTGGTTGCTTTACAGGTTAGAGAATATATCTTCAATGTATCACAACTAATATCCTTCAAGTAACTTATCACAAGTAATATGCCTTCAAGAAATATCATACCACCACAGATATAAGAACCTCATAGCAATATACTATTTCTTGTTGGCTAGTATTTGTGCTATTGTTATGAAATGTACATTTCAGTTCTACACTTGATATATTATTTTTACTTTAAAAAGTAACATACTATATTATTTTTGCTTTAAATAGTCAACTATCCATTCAAATAATTTTTAAAATAAGAAAAAAAGTTTGTATTTAATCACTTCCTTCACTGCTTTTAATTCCTTTGTGTAGATCCAGATTTCCATCTGCTTTAATTTTCCTTTTGCCTGAAGGACTTGCTTTAACATATCTTGTAGTAGAGGCCTCCTGGTGATTAATTCTTCCAGTTTTGTATGTTTGAAAACGTCTTTATTTTACCTTCATTTTTGTAAGATATTTTCACTGAGTATAAAATTCTAGTTTGAGAATTTTTCTCTTTTAGCATTTTAAAGATGTCAGTTCATTTTTTTCTGGCTTGCATCATTTCTGATGTTAAGTTTCCCATATTTCTTATCTAAGTATCTCTGTAACTGTATGTCATTTTTTCCTCTGACTGCTTTTAAGATTCTTTATCACTGTTATTTTAAATTTGACTGTGATGTGCCTTGATGTGGTTTTCTTTATATTTATTCTGCTTGGGGTGTGTTAAACTTCTTGGATCTATGGGTTTATATTTTTCATCATATTTGGAAATTTTTTCAGTCGTTTCTTCAAATATTGTTAGGTACGGCTGGAATGAGTCGCGGGAGACCAAAATTGGTCTATTAGAATTTATTTGGTGTGTTTGAGGTGCGGGAGGTCAGGTTAGAAAAGACCATAACCTCCTCGAGTAAAGAGGAATATGGAGCTTTATAGGAGGGGTTAAACTAGGCTGTTCCCCCTTCAATGACAAAGGGTTTCAGGACATGACCAAGCCCTCCAGCTCCACACCCTGAGCCCGGGCCCACTGATCACAGGCCCCTAGGAGATAAAGCAAGACAGGATCAAGACAAGATGGCTTTTAAGATAAGGTTTCTGCTCCTGGCCTAAATATAACTTAACAAATATATTTTCTGTCCTCCGTTCTTCTCTCCTTCTGGCACTCCCATTAAATGTTTGGAAAGCAGAATAATAGCTCTTCAAAGATGTCTACATCCTAACCTCCATAATCTGTGAATATGTTAAGTTACATAGCAAAGTGGACCTTAAAACAGGGAGCTTACTCTGGATCCTCTGGGTGGGCCAGTGTAATTGCAAAGTTCCTTAAAAGTGAAAGAGGAAAGCATGAGAGAAAGAGTGATGCAATGTGAGAACGTGACTCACTGTTGCCAGTTTTGAAGCTGGATGAAGGAGGCCACAGCTAAGAAATGCTGGGAGAGGATCCTTCTCCAGAGCCTCAAGAAAGAAATGTAGCCCTGTCACAACTGCGAGACCCCGATTAAATTTATAACCTACAGAACTGTAAGGTAATAAATTTGTGTGGTGTTGTTTCAAGCCACAAGCTTGTGGTAATTTGTTATAGCTGCCATAGCAAACAAATACACACATATATTGGACAGTTTGGTATTGTTCCACTGGTCATATGGGCTCTTTTTTTTTTTTTTTTTTGTCTGTGCTTTTCTTTGGATAGTGCATATTGCCTCACGTTCACTAATCTTGTCGTTTGCAGTGCCTAATCTGCTATTTATTCCATTTAGTGTATTTTTCTTTTCAAATATGGTATTACTTATTTCTTAAAGTTCCATTTATTATAAATATATATATATATGTATATATATGCACACACAAACACATATATATATATATTCATTCACATCTGTCCTCATTAGGTTCATGTTGTCAATGTAAGAAACATCAAACACATAGAGAATTTTTATGAGTTTATTTGAGCCAAACTGATGACATATGCTGGGGAGCAAGATCTCAAGTGCTCTGGAGAACAAGTTTTGCAGTTTCTTTAACGCATTTGAAATTAAGGAGGGAAGGTAAGGAAGATTACCTGAGGGTGGGAGAAAGCAAGGCAGGGATCAGATTACAGGATAGTTAAGATTAGGTGCTCTCTTGAGGGTGATCTGCTTTAGAAGGAGGGATCTGAAAGGGGGCATTTCAAAGATGTGTCAACCTAGATACACAGAAACAATGATCAGGGCTTTCTTAAAGCAAAGATCAACCATTTACTAAAGGAGGTATATGCCTGGGGTGTGACTGCCCACCACGATCCACACAGTTAGGAATTTCGGGTCAGATCACCCTGTGAGGTTACCTTCCATAGAACCCCTTTTCATCCACAATGTGTTCATTTACATTCTTGAGCAAATCTATATTTATATAGCGGTCTGTGTGTCCTTGTCTGCTAATTTCTTCATCTCTGTCCTTTCTGGGTCTGTGTGTATTTATTGATCGCTTTTTCTCCTAGTTATGGGTCTTTCCCTGCTGAGAATTATTGATCAGATGCTAAATATTGTGAACATTATGTTGTTGACTGCTGGATTTTGTTGTATTCTTTTATAGAGTTGGGTTTTGTTCTAGTATGCCTTTACTTGCAGATCAGATTGATTCTTTTGAGGCTTGCATTAAGCTTTGTTAGGGCAGATCCATACAAGGCTTTACTCTAAGGCTAACTTAGCTTCACTACGTGTGATCATTCCAAGGACTCTACCAAACGTCCTGTGCATTATAGGGTCTCTCCCTTCTGACTAATGGAAAACGAACTACGCCCAGCTTCCTGTGAGCTCTGGGAATTGTTAGGTTTACTGATTTCCAATTATTCTTTCCTCGGTTTTGAGGAATTTCACCACATGCATGCACAGATCAGTACTTAACCAAAGACTCAAGGCAATCTCTTAAACATACTCTTTCTGTACCTCCTTCCTCTCTTACAATCTACGCAACAAATTCTATCTTCCTTGACCTTCAGTTTCATCTCCAGGCTCTGTTTGTGTTATCCTTACCTGTGCTGGAGGCAGTAAGCGGGGCAATAGTCAAGGCCACTTCTATTTGAAATACCTTCCAAAATGATAGTAATAATATCAGCTAAAGTTAATTAGGCTCTTACTGGGAATAAAACAGTATAGTATTTTACATCTGATGTTTTATTTAATCCATCCGAGGTTGCGTAATTCTTTTGCCTTCACTTAACAGGTAAGAAAACTGAAGCAGGTGAGTAAAGCAACTTGCCTAAGGTCACACTTACACTACGGAGCAGAGTCAGAGTTTGAACCCAAATGTGCCTCCGAAGCACTAGCTATATATAACTTCAAGTATTGTCCTTTTTCATTAGGTAAGAATACTTAAAAGGAGGATAAAATAATGAGACTATTTTCTTTAACCAAGAATCCAGAATTCATATCTACAGGCATTATTCTTCAAATGAATGCAGTAAGTTTTAAAGCATGAGAACTTATTTTAACAATGTTCGTAGCATAGTTAGGCTCCTCCTGTTAAATGAACTGATGAGCCACAAACAGAAAATAGATTTTGTGATAGTGTTCCTTATTTTTAACCCAAAATAATAATAACCCAGCTCCCATCCACCATTCTTGGGTCCAACTAGTTTCGACTGTTTCCAAAAAAACCAAATTTATCCTCAGAGGTTGAAGATAGCCATCATTTCACCCAACCTATTATTACACATTGGTCACATATACTCTTTAAATCCCAAGCAAGTGTTCCAAACATAACCTGAAGATGGCAGCATTGTCAGAATAACATGATAGACTCACAGGGGATTATTTTTAAAGGAACACTTAGTTGATCTTTAATGTTTATTAAACATACCATTGACGTTATTTTATGGTCATACTTTGGATACAATTCCAAATTTACCCCCAAAATTAGTTAGGTAAAAATTATTATTTTATAAGAGAATTCATGGTGATCTTTCTTTATAAAGTGTTTCAATTTTACAACCCCGATAACTACCTATATGTCTTTAGAGATACATCTCTTGTAAAGCTGACATATTCCTGTGCCCGTAGACTGCATAACCAAATATCTGAAGATAATTTTATCTTTAGATAGCAAAAGGTGGTTCATGGACTAGCACCTTCAGAATTACCTATGAGCTTGTTAGGAATGCAAAAATCTCAACCCCGCTCCAGACCTACTGAATCAGGAAATCTGCATTTAAGCAAGATTCCCATGTGATTTGTATGCAGGTGAAAATTTGAGAAATACGTTCTAGCTGATCATATAAAGAGACAACATAATTTACAGTACCAATGCAACAACTAATGAGAACAAATGAATTCTTTTCTGATAGAATAGTCAGTGGTGACCACCTTTAAAAGGAGAAAGTTAATTTACAGTTAAGTTTTAGGAATGTCAATCTTCAAGAGGACTTTAGCCAAATTGTGTTGGACTAAATATGAGTATCAAAAATTAAGTAACTAAACCGTAAAAATCCTCAAAGAAAACATAGGACGTAAGCTCCTTTACATGGGCCTTGGTGATGATTTTATGGATTTGATGCCAAAAGCAAGAGCAACAAAAGAAAAAAATGAATATGTGGGACTACATCACACTTAAAAGCTTCTGTACAGCAAAGGAAACCATTAACAAAATGAAAAGGGAACTTACTAAATTAGAGAAAATATTTGCATATCATATATCTGATAAAGGGTTAATATTCAAAATATATAAAGAACTCATACAACTAAACAGCAAAAACAATCTAAAAAATAAGTCATGGAGATGTAATGTACAGCATGGTGACTATAGTTAATAATACTGTATTGCATATTTGAAAGTTGCTAAAAGAATAAACCTTAAAAGTCCTCATCACAAGACAAAAAAAATTGTAACTATGTATGGTGATGGATGTTAACTAGACTTATTATGGTAATCATTCTGCAATATATGAAAATATTGAATCATTATGTTGTACACCTGAAACTAATATAATGTTGTATGTCAGTTAAACTTCAGTTTAAAAAAACAGACCGCTTGGGTTAAAAAAAATGGACAAAGGATCTAAATAGACATTTTTCCAAAGAAGACATACAGATGGCCAATAGGTACAAGAATAGGCACTCAACAACACTAATCATCATGGAACTAAGAATGAAAACCACAAGATACAACCTCATACCTGTTAGAATGGCTATTAACAAAAAGACAAGAAATAACAAGTGTTGGCAAGGATGTGGAGAAAAGGGAACCCTTGTGCAGTGTTAGTGGGAATGTAAACTGGTGCATGAAAAACAGTATGGAGGCCCCGCAAAAAATTAAAAATAGAACTATCTTGTGATCCAGCAATTTCACTTTGGGGTATTTATCCAAAGAAAACAAAAACATTAACTTGAAAAGATATGTGCAATCTCATGTTTGTTGCAGCATGATTTTCAATAGCCAAGACATGGAAACAACCTAAGTGTCCATCAATGTATGAATAAAAAATGTGTGTGTGTGTGTGTGTGTGTGTGTATGTATACATGGAGGAGTATTACTCAGCCATAACAAAGAAGAAAATCTTGCAATTTGTGACAACATGGATGGATCTTGAAGGCATTATGTTAAGTGAAATAAGTCAGAGAAAGACAAATACTGTATGATCTCATATGTGGAATCTTAAAAAAGTAAAGAAGCTACACTGCTGGTGGGAATGTAAATTGGTGCAGCCACTATGGAAAATAGTATGGAGGTTCCTGAAACAATTAAGAATAGAATTACCATATGACCCAGCAATCCCTCTTCTGGGTTTCTACCCGAAAAAGTTGAAAACATGTATTCGTAAAGATACATGCACCCCTATGTTCACAGCAGCTTTATTCACAGTAGCCAAGACATGGAAACAACCCAAATGTCCTTTGACAGATGATTTAATAAAGAAGATGTGGTACATATATACAATAGAATAATATTCAAAAATAAGAAAGGATAAAATGCTGCCATTTGCGACAACATGGATAGATCCTGAGAGTATCACATTAAGCGAAAAAAGTCAGATGGAAAACAAAAAGAACCATGGTTTCACTCGTGAGGGATATAAAACATAAAGCAACAAACAAACAAATTCATAGACACAGTGGTTACCAGAGAGGAAAGGGGTAGGGAAAGGATGAAGAGGGTAAAGGGGTCAAATATATGGTGATGGAAGTAAACTTTGTGTGGTGAACACACAATGCAATATATAGATAACATACAAATTTACATTTGAAATATATATACTGTATTGTTATTAACCGATGCCAACCCAATAAATTTAATAAAAAAGAAAATCATAAGGAAGAGACAATATATTTACAGTACTGTATGTGTTTATTGAAAAAAATCTGCATATAAGTGGACATAGGCAGTTCAAACCCAGGTTGTTCAAGGGTCAACAGTACTCAGTAGTCCGTTCTCCCCCATACCTTCAGAGCACCCTTACCTATTCAATGTAACTCATATTTACAAGGCAGGTTGTGTTGTTATTGTTTTGTTGATTATTTGCTGTTCAATATCTGAAGTATAATTGAGATAAAATGTGGGTCACTGAATATAAGGCCTGACACTTGTATTTTTCCTTCAACAAGCAGTCTTTGATCTACTTAAATTCATCAATAATAGATTGAGCACATTAGCATTTTATCTACTCCCCACAACCTCAAATCAGTTTGAAACTCAAAAAAAAAACCACCATAAAACTATATTTGTGCGTTTGTATGTCTATCAAATAGTACGAATTTGACAGGTTGGCCTTTCTTTAGAATTCAGATATGAGGGAAATTGTGTTTAATTGATGTGATGAAAACAAAGGGAAGAAACAGTTGAATAGCCAAATAAAAACGATTTGCTTCTCTTTTACCTAAGAAGCCTGGAAGTTATATCAACAGTTGCAGTTCTCAGTTCACTTTGTTTCTCTTTCCCCGTCTCTGACTCCAATCTAGCTTATTTTCGCATTAAATAATTCAGCTCCTTTCCCTTTGTAATAGTCTGTATTTGGGGAGATGAAGACAAACTGCTTAGACCTTGAAAAACACATAGACTCCTCGGGTACATGGCATCTGCGAGGACTCAGAACTCCCTCCACATTCTATAGGGAAAAAACAGAGCCAGGTGCATTTCTTCCCAAATCAAATTAGCTGCAAGATGCCACATCCAATTGTGGCAAATTGATGTGAGAGTTTGTGATGTCTGCAGCAGCTCTCCCAGCAAAGGTCACCATGAAAAGACACAGACACCAGGCGGGGGTGCAGCAACTTGTGCTAAAGCCGCTCTGACAATAGCGGGAAGATGTAAAATGCCATCAGCTTTTTGAAAATTGCAAGCGAATCCAGTTGTAAGTATGTATTCTAATTGGATTTACTGTGCCATCATTTACCTTTTCAAGGATGTTAACATAACATTATGTTTAATTGAAAAAATGGATAGTTAACTATTCAGGAGAGACTCTCCAGCCCCCCATGTAAGTCACAGTCTAATCAGGCACAAAATATAGGATGCCCTAATCACATCGCCAGGCAGTTTTCTCATTTCTTAAATAAAATTTGCTTATTTACCCCCAAAAATTAACTAAAAATGTTGACATGTGACAAATTTCGTCTTTATAGTTGTTTTTAAAGATCTCCCCTGACATTAACAAATTTACATCATGCTTTCTGACATTTAATTAGTCATATTTTATTTAATTAGCATGGTAAGACATCGAAAGCAATCCAAATGTTTTCTGAAATGCCCAAACAGGAGACGGCAGTTCCATACCTTGTGAAAGACCAGGCATATCCCTACTCAGACCGCTTACCCGGTTTGCTGAAAAATGAGAATATGCTCTGGTTTCAACAGATTATTTCAGGACCCTCGTCAAAATCTGTCTATAAAGTACACATACTTTCTAAGCCAACTTAACCCAGGACACGTCTCTGCTTGAAGGTAAAAATGAAGCTATCCACTTCACCTGGCAATCTCATTCTATAACTATATTTATTAAATAATGAATGGATGAATAAGTACGTTGTCATGGAAAAGATTGTTTTATGCGATTGAAATTCTTTCTTCTCACAACTTTCTTCTCGACTTCTCATGTACTTTCTTTATATAACTACTGAGGATTTTCCGGGCACCGAGACTGCTATCAATGCAGGTCTTAAGCACAGTATAGACATCTATTGAGCACTTGTTCTGTCCAGGCATCATGCCAAGCACTTTCATGCATTTCATCTCTCCCCAAACTCTAGGAGGTAGGAGCCATTATCACTTCCACTTTTTAAGCTGATGAAACCAAAGCTTAGAGATGGTTACTAACACCTGACAAGTAACTGGCCAAGTTCAGGATCAAACCCACAACTTCTTGGAGCAGATCAGCCCCTGTAAAAAATCACCTGCCCCTCAGAGGGCAGATTTATGCTCAGAGGCAGTTCCTCAACTCTGTTCACACTCAGGCTACACTATCACAAATTCAAGCCTGAGCACTTCACCAGTCCACATCATGGTTAACCCCACTCTTTTTGTGGCTGGTCCTACTCTTACAATATATACAGAGGATGCCAAAAAAAAATGTATAAACATTTTAAGAAAGGAAAAAAACTGGATTAAAATTGTAATACTCAATATATACCGATAACAAAAGATGAATACAAGTCATGTATACATTTTTTGGCACCCCCGATATAGATAGATATAGATACAGATACAGATATAGATACAGACATATAGATATCTGCAAGCAATTCAAAGCACTATGGAATAGTTATAATAAAAAAGCACACAAGAAACCTCACAATGGAAATTTTCTTTCTAATTCTAGAATGTAAATTCTGCTCCTTTTATACTGTACCATGGAAATGGCAACAAAACTTACTTTACCCTAGTTTACCTAGTAAGATTTCATTTCATTTATTTAAAAAAATTTTTTTGTATATAAGTAGATATATTTTATTACTCCAGAGTAAATGTCAGCTTTATTTAGAACAGGGGTGTCCAAACTGCGGCCTGCAATCCATTTTTAATTGGCCCGCAGCAAATTCCAAAAATATATTTAGTTTACTTAAATAAACCAGGTGAGGCAATTTGTACTTCACCTCGAGTGAGTGGCCTGGCTGTTTGTGTATTTTACCACATATGGTCCTTGGTAAAAAACGTTGAAAAAAGTTTGGACACCCCTGATTTAGAATATTCAAGTACAAAAAAGTGAAAAATTATATTCCTATGACTGTTAAGAAAAAGTTAATTGTTTTGAGAATACTACTAAGGCACTCAATTAAAAAATCCTATGAGATATGAATTATCTAAATTTTTATATGTTTAATATTTAGATTTTCGGTTATTTTCTTAAGAAATATTTTTATATATTTTTTATATTGGGGAAGGGGTACAGGACTTTATTGGGGAACAGTGTGTTATTGGGGGAACCCTCCAAAAAAAGTTCCAGGACTTTTTTCCAAGTCAAGTTGTTGTCCTTTCAGTCTTAGTTGTGGATGGCACAGCTCAGCTCCAGGTCCAGTTGCCATTTATAGTTGCAGGGGGCGCTGCCCACCATCCCTTGTGGGAGTCGAGGAATTAAACTGGCAACCTTGTGGTTGACAGCCCACTGACCCGTGTGGGAATCGAACTGGCAGCCTTTGGCGTTAGGAGCATGGAGCTCTAAACCACTCGAGCCACCTGGCCAGCCCCTTAAGAAATATTTTTAATAAGACTATTCAACCTTCTTATTTTTTCCACTGGATGACAGAGTTTAAGCAAGTGTGTAATACACGCTAATGAAAATACTGTGAAAATATGCAGGTTCAAAATATGTATCACTAGAAAAGGGTTTATATCTGGATGTTTTTACTTTTAAACGTATTTTGTTTCCTCATAATAACACACCAACCACAATAAGGCACACTTTATATAAAATTGGAAGCCATCATTTTGTATAAAATTTGATACAAAAGCTTAGGATCATGTCACCAATTGCTTACATCAAAAATTAAAAAGTTTTATAAAACAGTTGAGAGGTCAGTATCAGGTACATAATACATTTTAAAACACATTCCCAAAATTTTGCTTTTAGTATGTACCCAAAAAAGGTTCATCTTGGAATATAAGTGCAATCAGTTAGCCATATATGAAGAGTTCTGTACTTTCCATGGCACTGACACTGCTCTGTGGCACAGTGCTCTGCAAAGTGATAATAAGTGGGCAGCAGGAGGAACCATCTGAGTCATCACAAACCAGCAACTTAAAAACTTCTAACAACAGTGACTATATAAGTGCTATCATCCACTCTGGCTAATGTATTGACCTTATACTTAAAAGTATTTTTTCATAAATGGCAGTCACTGTGGCCATTTGCCAGATGCAGAATAAGTGATACAGCAAATAAAAACAGCCAGAAAATCACGGCATACTTCTAACATTTTAATACATTTTGCTTGTGATGACCATCTGTGATCTGGAACCTTTGTTTTACATAAAATTGGAGTTCTTACGGTCCTTGTCCTTCTTCATTTAGGTTGGCGCCCGTTGCCATAAAGTCTGGTTCTGGTATATCTCAGAGGTAGATTTCTTTATAGAGAAAGAGATTATTTCTTCTTCTAAAGTCTTCTCTTTTCTTCAAGCTTCTTTGTGTCTACTTGGTGAACTCTTTTGGTGCTCATTTATGGTCGGTAGCTCTCTCTCGGCTTCTTTCAAAATGGCTTCTTTCTCTTTTACCCGCTACAAAAACATCTGTTTCGTTTTTTCTTTGTTTCTCTGACATTCACCATAAAATTTGTGGTTTTTCCTTCGTAGGCTCTTGAAGACTGAATGGCTTCGTAGGCTCTTGAAGACTTATGCTCCGGGCCCACATCAGTAAAGCCCGTTTCCTCCAGTTGGTTTGCAACCCCTGTAAAGTTCATCGTGTAGTGCCTAGTGTGTGTCCCTTCTGGCAGATCCTCCATGTTTGTACAAATGAGCAATTCCTGGAGTTTTACAAAGTCACAATGGTTTTCATTTTCATTTATACAACGCTCCAAGGTTACTGGTGAGATGGGGCTATCTTATTTCCAACTTTTACTTCATCCATATTTCCTACAACAGCAAATGGCAAATGTCCATTCATTGATGCATTGATTTTAGCATTAGTTTCATCACCTGTTGAACTGGTATATATGGAGGCCATTGCTGACCAATTCACTCATGAGCTTGATCTTAAACTTCTGTAATTCAGTTTTGGAAATTCCATCTGCTTTGGCAATCACCAATGTAATGTTCACCTTGCTGTGAAGACTCTTCATGGTCAAGAGATCAAGTGTCTTCAGAGAATGGCCTGTTGGTGAGATGAAGTTGAGGCAAGCATGGATACGAGAATCGTGGAAGTTAAAGAGAGAATGCTTAATTTTAGATTCTTCTTGGAGACAGGCCTTAAACTGAGCATCTATATAGTGAACTATTGGTTGTTAGTTCTTGTGATTGTTTATTTGGTCACCGAATCCCACTGTGTTCACAATGGTCAATTTCAATTGAACTTTACTTTCTTGGAGTTCATATGTCCAAGCTTTAAGTCTAACATGTGGGTAAAAAGGTGGAGAGTCATTGTCTTCAAAATTAGTATTAAATAATGTATTAATCAGTGTTGATTTTCCAATTCCAGTCTTCCCAACACAGAGAACATTAAAACAGAAGTCTTGCTGAATGGATCAATTGACCAGGAGATTCGCAAACTCTCAAAACCAACATGGCCAGACATAGTTAAGGAACAAATATTTTTTTTGGTCTCTGGTCATCATCAGATACTTGAAAGAACGTACAAGTTTTTGTTGCCATATGAGACTGAAAGAGTCAGGGTCCGGAGCAGGAGCTGAGCCAAGCAGGCTGGGGTCCAGAGAAGCGACAGTCTCAGCCCTGGTCACCAAGAGGTGTGTTCCAGTGGCCGAGGGAGTGAAGGGGGCCAAGGAGGCTTAATGAGCAGGGCGGCCTCTGCTGGAGGTCTGGGTAAGGGAGGGACCGAGCCTGGTGGCCTCAGTGACCCACGGATACAGGAGTGCCCCTCCATGTTTTACAGAACAAGTCAATGCAAGGGGAGGGTGAATGGAGGAAACTGGGGAACGTCAAATTTCATTTTAAATGGCACTGTAAATCTGAATGTGCCTCCAAACTGAATGAATTTCTTTCTGTACATAGGTTAGTTCAACTTTTTAAAATTCCAGTAACTAAAAGAATTACTTTTCTTTTGTGCAGGTGAGTAAACTAAGATGTCGGAAGGAAGGGGGCAGTAATAGGAGAGGAGTCAGAGATCTACTCTGCCTTCACCTTGACCATACAAAATCTCAGGGGAGATTTTTAAAAACACCCAACAAATCTGTTTCAGATTTAAATTGCTTACATGTGAAAGTGAGATAAACATAACTTTAAAGCATTTACTTAACTATTTCAATGGATACAAATTTCCCTATCTGTGGTTACACCATCCACTTTCAAATTTCTCCTTCCTTCAAATAGGGAATGCGGATGTAGATTTTATGCTAAAATAGTAGAGCTCTAAGTGCACTGAGAACATCATTTCAACATGGCTTTTACTAATGCAGACGATTTTTAAAAATGAAATGAGGCAGATACAATAGCAGAGGCGCCACAGATTGAACAAATATCACTTAACCAATTACCAATTATCCGTGCTAATGAAGGATGAGGCCCAGCCCTGATAAATTAAAACCCCAAATAAACCGAATGTTGGTTTAACCAATGAGTCGTCCCCTTTTGCAAGTGACTAAGGAACAGCCTCTAAAATGACTGATCTGAACTTTACATCCTCGCCCTTCCTCCACCTGCCCACCCTCTGACTGTGGCTCTGATGGGCAGGAAACCGGTCAAAGGGCAGACAGCTGGAGGGAACTCAAAGGGAGTAGGGGGGACTCACAGAGTGGAGACTCTGCCCTTGGATAATTGAGAGTTGATTGGATACACAATGGCCGGCTATTGTCCACTTCTCATTTTGGATGAGGGGCCAAAGCCAAGCCTGACATAAGTAGCTCTTTCCTGGACCTTCCTCTCCTGGGCCATCTGTGAGCATTCATGGGTGACAGCCATATTTGGCACATTCCTTGCTTCACTTCTCTCTCCTCCTGAGTGATCAGGGACTGAGCTAGGCAACTCCAGCCATACCAGAAGTCTGGTTCTTGTCATTTTGCAAAACCTCAGCCTGAGTTAAACACTGGGAAGGACGGAAGGGGCTGCAGAGGAACTACTTCAAATGATTTGATGCCAGGGGGCTTCAAGCTACAGGATTTCGTGGGCCTCTGTTTTGTTCCTGAGTTTTGTGATGCCTTCCTTTCTTCTGGTACTCTTGTCCCGTGTTTCTTCGTCTGATTTCTCCTACTCCGTTAGCATCTTAGTCTTCCATCTTGCCACCCATGTCTTTCACCTTATGTCTACTTCGTTGGTGGCCTTACTCATCTCAGCATCACACATGCTGCACGTGACTGGGGTAATGCCTGGTTTTCTGATGCTCCATGAGGCACCTCGCCCAGGGCTAACATGAAGCTAGTATGCAACTGAATGGTCATATCATTTGCTAAAATGTCTGAGCCTCCAGAGTGCATCTCTGCTAGCCTGGCCTTGTCAGCCCAACCCTTAGGTACCTCTCCCCTGCCCACCTCTCCATGTTTCACTAAGTAAAGGGTTAAAGTTGGACACAGGAAGGGATCTACATGGCTTCCCTTCTCTTTGGCTGCTGCCCTTGCCATGCCATCAGAAAGACATTCTGCCTCATCACCCCATAACTCAGATGCGCTCAAGGTACCCCTAGGAACCTACAAGGCCAAGTGTTTATAGGCAGCAGCAGGCAAATCAGTACAAAATGTTAACTATTTAGTCATTTGCAGATCAGACGTTGCTTTCAGATACTAGGAGCAAGTCTCTGACTCATCTATGACTGATCACATGTTAGCACCTCGTATAATTTGGGGAAAAGAATTCTACTTATCTTAGAATTTCAAAAATGGTTCACAGGTCCATGCTTTTGTACATACTCCTTACTCTACCTGGAATGCCCATCCCAACTGTGCTCACCTGACAAATTGCCACTCATCTTCTAAGACTCTGTTCAAGTGTCACCTCTTTTGTGCAGTCTCTGATGACCCTTGTCTGTTTAAGGAGTCACATGCTCCCCTGTGTTCCCACGGAGGTTTGTACCTCTCTCTATCAGAGCAGGTATTGCCTTGTGTTGGAGCTTTTTGTTAACCCATCTCTCTCTCCCACTGAGCCAGTATTTCTCAACGTTGACAGCACATTGGTAGCACCCAGGGAATTTGAAGACACAGCAATAATTGGGTCTCACCCTCAGAGATTCTGATTTAATTGAGAAGAGGTGAGACCTCGTCACTGAGAGATTTAATACTTCCTCAGGGGACTCTAACATGGAGGTAAGTTTGAGCTCCACTGTACTAGACTGTGAGCTACTCAAGGGTAGTTATTATGTCTCCTTCATCTTTATAACCGCTACCCTTTGCACATCCATGGCAAACAGTAAGTGCTCAGTGAATGAATGTATATCTGCATCAGCTGGCCTAGGTGATCATTTAAGGGCCCTGTGGCAGAGGCCGCCGACTGTCCATCAATATTCCTTTTCCTCTTTGTGGAGAAGTGGTAAAATTGTTGGCTGCCGGTACAGGACTGCCTAGGAGAAAGACCACATTTCTTGGTTCCCCTTGTAGCTAGGAGAGCCAAAGAAAGTAATTCTGGTCAATGGGATGTGAGGAAAAATATTGTGTGCAACTTCTAGGTTATGCCCTTATGAAAAATAGTCATATTCTTCTATTTCCTCTTTTCGGCTTCCCTGCTGGGTGGAATGCTGACCTGGTGATGGTGGGCCATCATGGACCATGCGGATGAGAGTAACAGGATAGACGGGACATGACTCCTGATGTGGAGCCACCCTGCTGGCCCTAGAGAAAGATGTAAACTGAAGTCACTGTTATTTGTGGTCTGTTACAGCATTCTACTTAGTGCCTAACTAACCTGAAAAAAGACATGTTTTACTGTCACAAAGCTTGATACTTGAACTTGATAACTCTAGAAAAACTTGTTCTAACTCCACCGCCTGGCAGCCAAGATGTTGCTCCACAGGGACAACTCACTTGGGTTGCTGAAGGCTCCCATCATTCTTAAGGTAAAGGCCAAAATCTGTGACATGGCCATCTGCCTTTCCAATCTCACTCTGCCCTCTGCTCCGCTTGGTCTCTCTGCCCTAGTCTCACAGGCCTTCTCTGGGTTGCTCCCAGGAGCCATACGTTTCCACCATAAGGTCATGGTATGAGCTATCTCTTTTCTCTAGAATGATCTTGCTCCACGTTTTCATCTGGTTATCTTTACCTCATCCTGCTGTCCTTCAGATCTCAGCTTGATTTTAACATCTTCAGGTCTCTCCTGACCTGTCTCACAAGGTAAACCCCATACTATACATCTTGAAAATCTCTGTATTTATCACAGTTGTGATTTTGCATTTGCTGGGATGATTACCTAATGAGCAATTGTCTTCGTCAGTTGACTATTAGCTCCACAAGAGCAAGGCCTGTGATTGTTTTTATTCCCCATTGACTCCTAGTGCATAACATAGAGATGACCATTTAGTAGGTCCTCAATTAATATTTATTGAATGAACAGATGAATAAATAATTAAACCCAAGAGGATAGTCTTTCCCTTCTATTGCAGATCCAAGCAGAGACGGGGAAGATGGAAAGCATATGGTTAAAACACTAAGAAAAGAAGGACTTTATGTCATAACACTCTTGCCAGAGAGCATCAGCCAGCCATGATGTGACTAGAGGAAAATTAGCCAAGTGTGATCTCACTAGCCTCAACCCCAAATTAAGTTGTTCTTGGCACACTGGCCACCAGATCACAAATAGGTAGCCTGGCTCAGCTCTGGGTAGCAGCAGTTCTTCCTTGAGCTCTAATAAGTGAGAGAGTTAGTACTTACTCTTTCTTCTCTTGTTTGCAGCCCCATCTCCTAAAAGCAAATTGGTCTGAGCTCCCCTAAAGGGTCATGAGCTCTTACCCAACATGGTTCCTCTTGCCTGGAATCACCCCCCCCCCCCCCCCCGCCCGCCCCTCTCTAGAGTATCCAAGTCCTACACGCCCTTCAAGGCCTGAGCTTATTTTGTCTCCTTCAGGAAGATTTGATGAGCTACACTGACTTGTGAGTCCTCCCCTCACCCCGCCCCCAATTTCAGGAGTTTTGTCAGGAGCATTCAATAGGCCCTCATGATAAATTGCCTAGCTATGTTATTTATTTTTATGTAACTATATTATCACCCCAAGTAGAATATAAATTCACTGAGGGCTGGAATATGGAGCTTTTATTCTTAGCAACCAATACAGAGATGCTTCCTAAGCATGCAATGAAGTGTGCAGTGTTTGTTTAGGATGATGATGACGATGACATGGGAAGTATATATTCTTTTCCAACGACTGTTGGCACCGTGCTAACCTATAATCCTCTACGCCAGAATCAGGGCAAGAATGGAGTCTTAACTCTGCACATGGGTCTTAACTCTTTCATTATGTTAATTGATTTCAAGTTTTTTTTCAAAATATGTCAGAAATCCACGAAAAACCAAAAAGTTGATATTTTGACAATTTTACACATTTAATAATAATTTGTGTTGCTTTGTATATAAATGACACTATTTTTATGTATAAAAATTTCCTATTGTTATTCATTCTTGAAAAACACAAAAATATGGAAAAATGTACATGTGCTTTGCTAAATTCCTTTCTGGAACTTTTTATCTACACTTAGCGAATGGAAATATTCATTTGGATACATCTGACTGTCACCGCAAAAGGGTTAAGAAAAGATTTCTCTCCAGGATTTAAAGTTAAGTTCCTTTCACACCATGAGGGCTCTAATTTACACACAGCCAAGTAAAACTACTGAGATCTAAATCTCAAAATTGCCCAGGGCAGTGAAAACTTTGAGTTAATTGAAGAAGCCTCTTTAAACTTTGATGGCAGTAAAAGAGACAAAATTGAACCAGTTAAAAGAACGTTTATCTTGGGTGCTAGCCCTCTCTTTTGTTGTATTCACCTGATACCTCAAAGCCCTCCACACCTGACCACCTGATTAACTAATCAGAGAGAAACTTATGGTTTCTTTTCTGAGAAATACTAAACTATTTTTTCAAAATATGGATTAGTCTGTTTGCTTTTATCCATCCATGTGTCCCTCCCTTCCTTTCCTCTTTCCTTCCTTTCTTTCTTTCTCCTTCTTTCCTTCCTTCTTTCCATCCATTCAGCCAGTCAGCAAAGATATATTGAGAGTTACCCATATGCTAGGCAGTATTCTAGGCATGTGATATATGAAAACACACTAATAATGGCAGCAACCAAAATAATGGCCAATGCTTTTTTGAGTGTTTATCACGATAGATACATACAATGCTGCGTTTAATCCTTCCAACAACAATTAATGTACAGAAAAATCATTGTGGTGCCTTACCCTCTGAAGCTGGCTGAAAGCCGGATCCCTGTAAGGTCAGTCCAAAATATTACTTTAGATTCTCCTACCTTGTCGCCCAGAGTGAACTGAGATGAATTCTCTGCAGGAAGGCCTCCCTCGGTTCTGGAGCATACTCTAAGTTGCCACTAAAATACGACATTCTGTCTCTGAACCTCAGGGAGGGAATGTATTGTAGACTCAAGCGTTCCTGAAGGCATGCCCTATATAAAAATATAGATTCCACCAAATGTGGCAGAGGACCTACTAGAAGTACATGGGACTCCACTCTAGAATGCAAATAAAGGGACAATAGGAAGTAGGAATGTACGCAGAAACAAGCAAGGAGTTTTGCGGGATTCGTTTTGTGGTGGATGTTAAGTCCTTAAGTACGACCTTTCTAATTTGGTCATTAAGTGATAATACAGCCACACACACACACAAAATCCCTAACCATTACCACTTAGCATTAAACGTTTCACTGTTCCAATACTTCTGGGGTTACTTCCTCCTCTCATACACAGTTTTTCATTACCCTGAAAAAATACTTGGGTAATATTACCAGGTAACCATATGTGATTCTTCTTAGGGTACTGGGCTGGTACTTCTGCTGCTCTTTTATTTGATAAAACTTTTCAAATACATCCTGCCAAACATGGGAAAAGTTCACAATCATTGACCTCAGGGTGTTCACAATGCAGGTGGCAAGACATGAATATATAACACTTACAAAATAATACTAAAGGCATGCGCATGGTGGTATGGGAGGAGAGAGGAGGCATGCCCAGCTTGGTACGGGAAAGCTTAGAGAAAGACACTTGGAACAGGAGACACTGTGCTGAATCATAAAGGGGTGACCCAGGTGGAAAAGGAAGACAGAGAGAGGGGGTGTGGAGGACAGACACAGGGAAGCACGTTCTAGTCAGTTCGGGCTGCTACAACAAAGCACCATAGGTTGGGTGGCTTAAACAACAAACATTTATTCCTCATAGTCTGGTGGCTTGGAAATCCAAGATGAAGTCACCAGCAGATTCGTTGTCTGGTGAGAACCCTCTTCCTGTTTTGCACATGGCCACCTTCTTGCTATACTGTCTTGTGGAGGAGAGAGAGAAGTCTCTGGTCTCTTCCTCTTCTTCTAAGGGCACTAATCACATCCTGGGAGCTCTACCCTTGTGGTCTCATCTACTCTAATTCACTCCCAAAGGCCCCACCTCCAAATACCAACAATGGGATTAGGACTTCAACATATGAATTGGAAGGGGACACAAACATTTAGTGACTAGCACAAGCACAAAGGCAATGAGAGTATGAGAGCATAAGAGCGAGGACAAGAGAGAATACCAAGGATTTGGGATGCACTTGGGGTTGTTGGAGCTCAGGGTACCTGTGCGTGCAGCTGGAGAGGCAAGCATTGAAGCCCTAAATGCCATGTTGAAGTTAGACTTTATTATGAATGTAATGGGGAGTCATTGAAGGAGTTTAAGTCAGCAGTGACATGATCAGATTTACCTTTTTAAGTGATCACGATGGCATCAGTGTGTGGAATATATTTGAGTGAGGCCTGACTGGAGACAGAGAGGCCAGTTAGGGAACTATGGCAGTGATCCAGGTGAGAGATGATGAAATGGGGATGACAATAGGGGACAGATACAAGAGCAATTTAGGATATAGAATTAGAGGAGGAGTTGGCCACAGATACTCATTGGAAGCTGAGGGCTGAGGGAGTACTTGAGGATGACTTCCAGACTTCCAGCTTGTACAAGTTGGTAAATGAGTTGGTAAAAGAAGATCTGGGGGAGGAGGGAAAGAATGAACTGAACTGAGGATATTCTGAATCTAAGAATATTCTCGATTATCCCAAGTGGAGATGTTTGGTAGGCTGATTATTCAGAAATCCATTCTAGACCCTCTTTTCATTCCAGTCAATTCTCTTTCCTTGAGTAGTACCATTGCTCACACACATCAGCTACCACCTAATTGCTAATAACTCTCAGGTACAGTGGTACCTCGGTTTTCAAATGTCTCCATTGATGAATATTTTGGTTTACAAATGCTGTAAATTTTATGGATCTATGGTATCACTAGATAGCAAAATTCATGCTAAATTTGTAGATGTAGGGGTTGATTTTAAAGGTCTGGAATGAATTAATCCATTTTGCATTACTCTCTAAGGGGAAACCGCACCTCTGTTTTCGAATGTTTCAGAACTCAGTCTTCCGGAACGGATTACGTTTTGAAAACCGAGGTACCACTGTATTTAAGTTCTACATTAATCCTTCTTCTGAGCTCTAACTTCCTGGATCCAACCACTAATTAGGTATTTCCTCTTGGATGTCTCATCTCAGAGGTAGAGTGACTGTATCCTATCACCAGGGTAATCTATTTAAACTGTGCTGTCTACTACAGTAGTTACTAGTACTATCGAGTACTATTACTACTGAATACTATTGAGTACTTGAAATCTGGCTAGTCTGTCAAGAAATAAGAATACAAGTCACAGACCAGGACAAAAATGTTTGCAAAAAACATTATGTAGATAAAGTACTGTTATCTAAATCTCTTAAAACCCAACAATAAGATGAACAACCTAATTAAAAAATGAGTAAAAGACATCAACAGACACCTTAATAAAGAAGATATGCAGATGACAAATAAGCACATGAAAAGTTGCTCAACATCATATGTCATTAGGGAATTGGAGGTTAAAACAACAAGTTATCACTACACATCTATTAAAATGTCTAAAATTCAACATTGAGAACATGCTGGTGAGGATGTAGGGAAACTCTACAACGAGAGCTCTCATTCATTGCTGGTAGGAATGAAAAATGATATATAACCAGTTGGGAAGACAGTTTGGTAGTTTCTTAGAAAACAAAACAACCTGATCAAGCAGTTGCACTTGGTATTTATTCAAATGAGCTGAAAACTTATGTCCATACAAAAACCTGTACACAATGTTTACAGAAGCTTTATTCATAACTGCCAAAACTTGGAAGCAACCAAGATGTCCTTCAGCAGGTGAATGGATATACAAATTGTACTCCATTCAAATAATGGAATATAATTCAGCACTCTAAAGAAATGAGCTGTCAAGCTGTGAAAAGACATGGAGGACGCTTAAATGCATGTTATTAAGTGAAAAGTTATTAAGTGAAAGAAGCCAATTTGAAAAGGCTACATACTCTATGACTCCAATTGTATGAGATTCTGGAAAAGGCAAAACTATGGAGATAGTGAAGGATCAGTGGTTCCCAGGGGTTAGTGGGGAGAGAAGGATGAAGAGGCAGAGCACAGAGGATTTTTAGGGCAGTCAAACTACTCTGTGTGGTACTCTACTAGTGCATGTATGTCATTATACATTAGTCAAAATCCATAGAAGGTACAACACCAAGTGTAAACCTTAATGTAAACTATAGACTTTGGGTGAGAATGAGTCATTATGGGTGAGAATGATGAGTCATTATAGGGTCATGTGTTCTAACAAATGCACCACTCCGTGAGGGATGCTGATAGATGCTGAGGAGGGGATAGATGGGAAATCTCTGTACTTTCTGCTTGATTTTGCTGTTAACCTAAAACTACTCTAAAAATTAAAGTCTATATTTTAAAAATTTTGGACAGCTCTGATGGCCATTCCAGAAAAAAGTTCTGGAATTTGAAATGTGGACTAGGCGTCGGTGCATAGCTTCCCAAGGGGAGTATTTCGAAGGTGGCCGTAGTGATATTCAGCAATGAGGTATGTGGCACTTTTTCTAGGATGAGTTCGTGAACTCAATTGTCAGACCTCATATGCGGCTTGCATTCTCTTTCTACTGGACAGTGCTTGCTTAGACCATGCCAGCACGTGAAACCAGGACTCCTGACTTCTAATCCAGGATGAGCCGTTCACTCAGCAAACATATGCAAAGGACCTACACTGTGATGAATGAGGCAGAGATGGTCCTTGCTCTTGCTCTTGGGAAGCTCACTCTTTTTCTGTCTTATTGTTGAGATCAGTGTAAGAAACAGTTTTGAAAAGTACACAGCATCTGAACAATACAAAGAATAACACAATTTCCAGGTAGAAAGAAAACATGCTCTGATTTCCAGATGAGAATTAGAGATATTAGGAATCCTCATGTGGGTAGAAAGCCATGCAGTCCAATAATTATGACCAATTAAGTGATCTGGCTTTGGTAATGAGGTTATACTGGAGGGTAAAAAGAACTACGAGGTCTATACAAATTATAGTTTCTGGCAAATTAGTCCAGGTTGGGAATCCCTGAATTGTCCATAGCCAAAGGAGCTCTGCTAAGAGGGTTTTGCCTATCGACTAATCTTCACCTTCGCAGTAAAAAGAGAGGTTGGATTTTAGTCAACGTTGCCTCTGCCAGTGCTGTTGGACAGAAGAAATCGTCAAACAAGGTCTGAAGGGAAGCTTAAATCACACATAAGTGGCCAGAAATGCCAGAAGCAGCAGCCACAGGGCAGAGGCAACTATGTTTTGAAGGGCAGCTCGATTTGAACCAAGCCCTTGGGATGGCCGAGGAGCTAAATGACAGGTGATCAGCAGCCCCATTCTCTGCATGGATTGAAGGGTGGAGAAAGTGGGGGCCGGCACCAAGCTTTATGGTGTGCTTAGCAAATGCTTACCTCAGGGGCCATGTGCCCTGGAAGGAGCCCTTCCAAGACTAAGCCTCTCATTTTACAGATGAAGGAGAAGGAGCAGGAGGGGGTGAACCAGTTGCTGGCTGAGCTCCTGCTTTGTGCCGGGCCCTGGGAGACTGTGGGAGCCCAAAGGCAATAAGATGGTCTCTTCTTATACCCTCATGATTAAAAATTTTTAGTGAACACAAAACCCTGAAAATTGCCTGTCTACTTTTTAAATCATTAGATCCATGAATGTATATGTATTTTACCATCTGTGCAGAACAGAGGAAATATATATTATAAATAATAAATATATATACATATGCATATATGCATTAAATATCTATAAGAATACTTGACAAACTTGTAATAGTAGTCGTCATTGGGAAAAGTCAATTGGTAACTAGGGGTCAAATACAATTTTTAAATATTTTTAAAATTTTTGATAAATGCTAATTTCCACACCTTTCCATAATTTCTTTCCTACATGGTTCAAGTCAATAACTGACAATTGAACTAAAGGTTATCTTCTGGAAATGCCTCTAAGGTTCCTGTAAGAAATGCTTGCAACTAAATCTCAGAATGACAGACAACTCCTTGACTTCCATAAAACATCAGCGCCCCATCCCAATCCCATCCCAACCTCCCCTTAGTCCCAAGCAATCCAAGTTAGATCCAGCCAGTTGTTCTGATTACTGAACATTAATTCGTGGGCTTATTTTACAACAAAATGAGTATTTCATTTCCACTTTTGATATAATGTTACTTTCCTTTGGCTCTTCTGCCAACTAGAGTGACATGTAGAGAGCCAGACTATCTGATTTAAAATCCTGACTCTGCTCCTTACCAGCTGAGTGTCCTCAGACACATTATGTATCTAGTGTATCTCACTTTCCTCATATGGAAAAATGTGAATAATTCTTACTTCACTGGCTCTTTGTAAGGATGAAATGGGTTAATGTATCTAAAATGGTACCTGGTATTAAATAGCTCAAATTATCCTAATAGATATATTAATATAAACAGGTATGTTTTTACTTTAAAGTCTATTTTTTAACCTCTAGAAGCTCTTAAAGACAAAGATACAATTCTGTAATTTTATATGTAAATTCTAAGCTATAGTGCCTCCATTTTCAATACATTTTGATGTTTGGGAAGAAACTCTATATACCCTCTCAAAATACCTAATTGCTGGTGTTTAGCTTCTTGTGAAAAAGAAAACTGGATGAGGCAGGCAGGACTTGATCTGAACCTTAAGGATAGCACCGGAATTAGATGAATGGTGGCAAAGGAGAGAGACCTCTAGAGCAAAGGCATCACATGAACAAAGCAACACAGATGAAGTTCAAGGTGATTTATTAAAGGCTGTAAAATGTGCCTGATTGGAATAAAGGACAGGTTGTGGGAGAAATTGGAAAGAGTTCGACGTATAAATTGGAATGCGGTTAAAACATTTTAATTCATTAAAATATAAGGTACTTGAACTCCAAAAAAAAAAAAAGAAAACTGAAATTCCTACAGGATTAGTATAGAATTCAACTTGGATCCCACTTCAGGCTGTTCCTAGATTGCAGCTTTTGGAAATTTCATGTTTTGAAATTTTTTCTCTAAATATGGTATATAGATACATCTCAAATGAAATCTAATTTTATCAAAATGTAATGATGATACCTATCACTAAGGGATATAACTTTTAGATTTGCACTTTACCATCCTAACAGTATATTATTAATAGTTCCCGTTATACTAAAAACTGATTACAAAATGATTAAGAGTTGTTATACTTTGGTAAAACCAGGAAAGTTACAAACAAGCATACTCAATAATAAATCCTGTTAAAAACACGGGCATGAGAGGTGATTCAAGATGGCAGAGTAGTTAAACCCTGTGCCTGCATCCTTCCATGAACACATCAAAATTACAACTAAATTATAGAACAATCAACCTGGAGAACCATCTGAAGTTTGGCTGAACAGAAGTTTTATAACCAAGGATATAAAGAAGCCACATCGAGGCTGGTAGGAGGGGCAGAGATGAGGAACTGGTTAACCCCAAACCTCTGTGTGGCAGTTGAGCACTGGGAAGCATATCTCAGCTGCGGAGGTTCCCCCAGAGGGGTGAGGGACCCCAACCCCACACTGGCCTCACCAGCCCAGAGGACTGGTGCCAGGAAGAGGAGCCCCCACAACATCTGGCTGTGAAAACCAGTGGGGATTCTGACCATCCAGGTAAGACAGAAGGCAGGAAACCCAGACGTCCTCTTAAGGGGCCCATGCACAGACGCTCTCCCAGGCACTCACCTTGGCTCCAGCGTTGGGAGAGTAACTCTGCGGGGTGTCAGAGACATACGGGGGCAGACTGAGTTGTGAGTTGTGTTGCTTTGGGCTGAGGGCTGGAGAACAGTTGCCATTTCCCTGTGAGGTCCTCCTCATATGTAGCCAGCCGGCAGGGGCCATCTTTCCTGTGTTGAGCCCGCCCCCAAACGGCCAAATCTGAATCTGATTGGTCTGATGAGCTCCACAGCTCCCCCCTGCTGACTCATTGGGACCCTGCCCCATCCAATTCCCCCAATGCCAGAGGCACTTTCTCCAAGAGCAGCCAGCCCCACTCATATTGCACTTTCTTGGAAAACTATCAAGAGTCTGACAGACCCCAGGCAGCAGCAACTGACCTCAGTGTGCTCTGAGACTTGCTGAATCACTCCAGGCTCATTATTGGCACCAAACCAGAGCCGACATTAACCTGCTGACCATAGCTCTTCCCACTCTAGTGACTCCCTGAGGCCCTACTTCACCCAACTTGTGTACCACATGAGACTTTATCAGTGTCTGAACCTGAGGGAGTCAACAGGTGTCCTGGCATTTTGCAGAGCTACCCTAGGTCCGGTACTGGTGGCAGATGTCCTTGATTCACAGCATGGCCTCTCCCATGCAGTTTCAGGGTTAGCAGAAGCAGTGAACAACCAGATTACTTTATAGCTCTTACCAAGTAGTCCCCAGCTGGTCAGACAGTGGCTGACCTGGGCCTGCCCCAGAGTCCGTCGCACAAGGCCCCAGAACCAACATATGCGGTCTGACAATTAAGTTCACGAACTTATTGCACTAATGTTGCTAACCTTTTTCGTATCAGAGGGATATTCATTATGAATTTGTACTAACTGGACAAAGAGTTAACCAAGTTTACTATTTGGAAATGCTGGAAAGGCTGCGTGAAAAAGTTAGATGACCTGAACTTTTTGCCAACAATTCACGGCTCTTGAATCATGACAACCAACAACACTGTGAGTTTTTAGCCAGTAAACAAAAAATTTTATTGGAACACTGTACTCATCACCTGATCTGGCCCCCAAAGACTTCCTTAACCTGAAGATAAGTATTGAAAGGAAAACATTTTGATGACATTCAGGACATCAAGGGTAATATGATGACAGCTCTGATGGCCATTCCAGAAAAAGAGTTGCAAAATTTCTTCGAAGGGTGAACTAGGTGCTGGCATCGGTGCATAGCTTCCCAAGGGGAGTACTTCGAAGGTGACCATAGTGATATTCAGCAATGAGGTATGTAGCACTTTTTCTAGGATGAGTTCACGAACTTAATTGTCAGAACCTGTACTTGGCTTCAAACCACAGCAGAGCACTGGCCAATTAGCCCCATAAGCAGCACACTCAAAGGGCGGTCTCCACAGGCACCAGAGCCTGCTGGGGCAATTTCCACTCTGTGGGGTAAGCACCATGCACAGCAGCATGTAAGCTGTGGATGTGGCCAAACCTCACAGCCAATTGACCTGAGGATTACTCCCATCTATTGCCATGCCAATAGCAACCAACTATTGTTGGTTAGCAACCAACTGGGTGCTCAACTATAACAGGAGGGCACACATAACCTACACAAGGGACACTCCTGGAGCACCCAGAGCATGTGACAAGGGAGACTGTGCCACTGGGCCAAACAGGACACTTAGTACATAAGGCCACCCGGCCAAGAATGGAAGACATGGCAGATCTACCTAATACATAGAAACAGAGAGGCATCCAAAATGAGGAAACAAAAAAATACATCCTAAATGAAACAAGAGGAGAAAACTCCAGAAAAAGAACTAAACAAAAGGGAGTCAAGCAACCTACCAGACACAGAGTTCAAAGCAATGGTTATAAGAATGCTCAAGGAACTTAGTGAGAACTTCAACAGAGATAGCAAGTATAAGAAAGGATATAAAAACCATAAAGAAGAACCAGTCAGAAGTGAAGAATAACTAAAATGAAGACTACACTAGAAGGAATCCCAGCAACCTAAATGAAGCAGAGGATCAAATCAGCAACTTGGAAGACAAGGTAGCACAAAACACCCAATCAGAACAACAAACAGTAAAAATAATCAAAAAAAAAAAAAAAGAGGCGAGTTTAAGAGACCTCTGGAACAACATCAAGCATAACAACATTAGCATCATAGGAGTACCAGAAGGAGAAGAAGGCAAGGGATTGAGAATCTATTTGAAGAAATAATGAACGAAAAATTTCCTAACCTGGCAAAGGAAATAGACATAGAAGTCCAGGAAGTGCAGAGTACCAAAAAAGATGAACCCAAACAGGCCCACACCGAGACACATTGTAATTAAATTGGCAAAGGTTAAAGACAAAGAGAGAATCCTAAAAGCAGCAAGAGAAAGGCAACTAGTAACTTATAAGGGCGCTCCCATTAGTTAGGTGATTTCTCTACAGAAACTTTGCAGGCCAGAAGGGATTGGCACAAAATATTCAATATGATGAAAAGCAAGGATCTACAACCAAGATTACTCTACCCAGCAAGGCTATAATTTAGAATCAAAGAACATATAAAGAGGTTCCCAGACAAGAAAAAGCTATAGGAATTCATCACCATCAAATCAGTATTACAAGAAATGTCAAGAGTGATTTAAGATTAAAAAAAGATCAAAATTATGAAATGGCAGTAGTTGCATACCTATAAACAATAACTGTAAATATAAGTGTAGTAAATGCTACACTCAGAAGACAGAGGAGGGCAGAATAGATAAGAAAACAGGACCCTTACATATGCTGCCTACAAGAGACTCACTTCAGATTATAAGACATAACAAAGACAGAAAGGAGTGGAAAAAAATACTTCATGAAAATGGAAATGGAAAAAAAACAAAAACAAAAGCTGGGGTAGCAATACTTGTATCAGACAAAATAGACTTTAAAACAAAGGCTATAACAAGAGACAAAGAAGGAACTGGTAATCCCTCTTCAGGGTATTTATCAGACAAAACCCAAATACTACTTCAAACATATGTGCATTCTTAAGTTCATTGCAGCACTGTTTACAACAGCCAAATTGTGGAGGCAGCCTGGGTGTCTGTTGATGGAAGAACGGGTAAAGAGCAAGTTGTACATATCTACAATGCAACATTGCTCAGCCATGAAACAGGATGGGTTCTTGCTATCTGCGGCAGTGTGGATGGACCTGGGGTATATTGTGCTGAGTGGGGTGTCAGACAGAGAAAGACAGATGCAATGTACTTTCGCTTACATGTGGAATCTAAAGAACAAAATAAACAAAACAGAAACAAACTCAGATACAGAGAACATATTGATGGTTGCCAGATGGGAGGAGGTTTGGGGGTAAGTGGAAAAGGGGAAGGGATTAAGAACTACAAATTAGTTGTTACACAGTAATCATGAAGATGTGGAGTATAGCATAAGGAATATAGTCAATGATATTGTTATAATAACTATGTATGGTATCACATGGTACTAGATTTGTTGGGGTGATAGATGGGAAGGGGTTGAGAGACGGTGAAAAAGGTGAAGGGAGTAAGAAGTACAAACTGAGTTACAAAATAGTCATGGGGATGTAAAGTAAAGCCCAGGGAATATACTGAATTATATGATAATAACTATATATAGCGCCAGATGAGTACTAGTCAGGGGTATTATTTCTTAAATTATACAAATGTCTAACCACTATGTGTACACCGAAATTAATATAAAATAGTATTAAATGTCAACTATAATTGAAAAATTTTAAAAAGGGGGGAAATGTGAAGGGGAATAAGAGGTTCAAATTTCCAGGTATAAAACAAGTAAGTCATGGGGATGTAATGTACAGCGTGGGGAATATAATCAATAATACTGTGATAGCGTGGTACAGTGTCAGATGTTTGCTGCACTTATGGTGATCACTTCTTTAGGTGTATAAAGGTTGAATAACTATGGTGTACACCTGAAACTAATTAATATTGTATGTTACATATATTTTAATAAAAATCTTTAAAAAATAAATTGAAAAAGACGTACAAAAAAAACCATGGGCATTATTTTTAAGATAAAATGTATCCAATTACACTGTTTAGTTCTTAACACATGAGGTAGAGAAGGATTTGTTTAAAAAACATTTATCACTGGGTGAAAAATTCCCAAACTAATAAGTGAACTGCTATTATTTACACACATTTATTAAGAAAAAAAAACATCCTGAGGGACCAGGACCATCTTAACCTGCCAGCAAAATCAGCCAGTTGAATTACAATGTAATAGAAACAAAATTTTCTTTTCCCATAAAACCAAATCTACAATTGCTAGTAAACTTAATGCAAATATAAAGGCTGTCAGACCAATCTGCTATATAAATGCCTTCCAAATTTCCATTTAAGAGACAGGGATGAGGGATTTAGGGGAGACAATCTTTGAATCAACATTTTACCTTCAATTCTTTGCTTCACTGACTTTTGACAGTTTGGCAAATTGGGAGTCATCACATTTAAAGGAAATGCCAAAGCCTGACAAAAGCAATCTGAGCAAGATGGTATAAATTCCCAAAGTCTGTAATTTTCTGTAGTTCCCAGCATTCTACCTCAAAATTTATCAGATTTAAAACTTAAGCCATTTCCTTTAGATGGTATAATTTTAGCAAAAAGCATTGCCCAAATAATGGGATAATTGAGATAACACTAAAATCATATACCCCAACTTCAATCTTATGTCATTTTGTTATTCTGGGTTATTTGGTGTGTGTGTGTGTAGGATGATATATGCAGAGATTAACTTTTGGTGGGGAGAACGTGAAAATTTTCCAATCTGGTCCTATCTCACAGTTTCCTCTACATGTTCAGGAATCTCCTCCCTCTTTGGAATTGGATATACTGGCCACCAGCAGGGTCTACTTAAAAACAGGTCTCCATCCTTCCTCCTCCCTCTGCCATAGTCTAAAAAATGTGCCACCTTACATAGTTTGGGGCCTGATTAGATATTCATTCTCAGCCAAAGCTGACAACAAGTATACTTCACCTCTGATTGTTCCCAGATTTCAGCTCAGTACAAAGAGGAGTCATGGGCCCTTGACCACCCAATTCTCTGTCCAACATTACTTTTGCAATTATTCTATTACAGAAGCTATTTTCCTTGAAAATATTAAAATTTATATACTTAAATATTCAAATGCTATGGATCAGGGTAAGACTTGAAGTAAGAAGTATTCATTGGGAAAAAAAAACAAAAACCAAGAAACCTGAACAACTACATATTATCTTAGTTTTAAAGAAATGGGCCAAATTCCCTAATTTTAAAACTCAAATTTGACTCCAGTTTAAAAGGAAAAAAATATAAACCGGAGATGTCATGCATGTCCTGAGTCCACAGAAATATTCAAATTGCTTGATATACTGTAGTTTATGTCAATTTTTGCTTAAACAAACTTTAAAATATCAGTGCGGAACAGAACTAGAAATAAAAGACAGAAGCATAAGCCTTTAATTCTTTAAGAATAGGTAAAACCTCAATGAAGTCAGATTACAGAAATCACAGAAATATCAGGAATTGGCTGTTTTTTAGAAAGTCCTAAAATAATACAATTTGGAATAACTTCTGCCTATCAACTTTGAAATTTTTTTTTAATGAGTTAATTATTCTTGTCTAGCTATATGAAATTTTTCAGAGTAATTTTACTAGGAGGGAACTGGATATAATTTGGTGCCTTCCCATATGGCAGTGACAGAAAAACAAATGTCAGGTGGGAAAGGGGAGGAAGAAGATAGAAAAAGTATGTAGAGTGAATTACAATGGGTTAAAAAAAAGTTTCAGAAAAAAGGGTGAAGAATTTGCAACCATATGAAGAGAATCAAATTATATATATACACACACACACACATATATATATACATACATACATATATATATATATATATATATATATATAAAACATTTTCCAGTAAATGACATTTCTAGATAAAAAAATTACCATTACAACCCCTTTAATCAAATGTTTATTTTCTGTTTCCAGCATTACAATTTGCTGTAGTTTATAACCTTTAATCTAAGTAAGTTTTTAGACACGGACCTCACACAGGTAGTTAGGTCCTCATCTTAAGCACTCACTTATCCAGCAAAGAGATCACTGCTACCTGAACAATTTAAAGTGCATGAGTTGTTTTGATGAATGGAGACAGAGCTGTTGTTTTGCACTAAACTTTCAATTACTGAATTGCATGTTTTTTCACCGTGATACCTTATGATCATTAGAAAGCTACTTACATACAGTTATAGTCATATATTATACTAAATGCCCATGTGTAACTGCAAGAAACTCATGTTACAGACACACTATTTATGATATTATACAAAATCATGGCCACAAATTTCTGCATAAGAGATTTACTTCTCTTTCTCTTAGAGCAAGAAATATCCCACAGTTCAGATTTACATAAGTAGTGCCTCTTTAAAAATAAATTAAAAATAAAATGCTGTTCTGTCTGTAAATTATAAATATTTCTAGTCCACTTTACAGAATGTCAAAGTACTTATAAATGCATCATCTCCTAGAAAATACACATTATGGCACTGAAGCCAGTTAAAAAGCAAAACAAAAAAACCAGTCATTACACTGGCCCATGGAAATATCTAGGGTTATTTCACTATTAGAAAAATTAAACCAAGTAAAGAAAAAAGTAAAAGAGATAAGGAATTTTAGAAAACAGCAACTACTATGACCTAAAAGAGTGTACTGAAGTGCCTTCCTTCAATTCAGTAAGTAGGCCAATTCTGGAATGAACATTTATGGGTAACCAGGTTAAGAGAGTATTCCTCTTAGTGCTCAGGGCAAAATTACAAGGTAGGTAGAAATCATTTCCACATTCTATAAGGAAAGACAGACTTTAAAATGGAGTGACTATTTAAAAACCACAAACCAAGATTTAGCCAGCATGTTCAAGATTGGGAGGTTTTGATGGAGTGAAATCCTCAGTGGAAACAAAATTAAAAATCATAAACCTATGGATGTTGCATGGATGTTGCTTATTTTACCAAAGTGAAGAAAGGAAACATCATTGCAAGGTACAATATACCCTGACAGGGTAAAATGAGAAATTAGATCAATTGAAGTAACAAAAGTGGTCCCTACTAAAACATAAAAACATGATTTCCAAATTGCTTCAACTTGTAACACGTCTCTTAGAAGTAAGTAGTATTTTTCTGCGGACCATTGAATTGCCCTTTACATAAAATATTTCCTTCATCTTAAAAACAAAAAATGGCTTCTGAATGGCGCTGACTCCTTCAGTGTGGGAGAGTAGGCTCGACAAACTTGTTTCCAAGCTCCCTCCAAGGTGATTCATCCCATCAAATCTATAATATCTCCAAATCTACATGTCGAACTTCAGGATTTCGTTTCTGGAAGGAAAAAAACACCACCACATTACTCTTAGCGAAACAGAATCTTCTGTTTCCTTTTATTCCTTTTGATCACTAAAGCCAATGAAAACATTTGGTCAAAATATTTCCTTGTAGCATACTAGCAAGAGAAATATTTGCATAAGGAAGAAAATAAGATCAATATATAAAAAAGACTATAAATGACACAGTAAGTAGTCTCATATCCCTGAGTTTTGTCATATGTTCATTAATACAATAATGGATTAAGAATCTAGTATGTGCCAACCATTGCAAAGCACTGGAAATATGCTTGTTTGTGGTGAAAAGAAAATCACTGCAAAACAATAACAATCAGAAAAAATACACTGGGTCGGCCGGTTTGCGCAGTGGTTAGAGCACAGTGCTCATAACACCAAGGTCGCCAGTTCAATTCCCACATGGTCCAGTGAGCTTCGCCCTCCACAACTAGATTGAAAAAATGACTTGACATGGAGCCTTTGGGTCCTGAAAAAACACACTGTTCCCCAATATTCCCCAATTAAAAAAAAAAGAAAAAAAAAAAGAAAAAATACACTGATATTCACTCATTTTAGTAACAATCCATCTAGTCTTGGGCCAGGCTTTGTGCTAGGAAGTGGAGCTATGATTATTAAGTTCCTGACCCTGCGGGCCTCAGTTTAACCAGGAACACAAGTGCAGCAATAACCATCTACGAGCTTAAGCACTCACTATATAGCTAATAATAACAGTTAACATTTAATGAGCACTTATTCTTGTGTCTTGTGCTAAGTAAAAGGCTAAGTAAAAGGCTTCACGTGCATGTGCTTTTCAATCTTTCATAATAACCCAATTATTTCCATTTTACATATGGGAAAACTGAAGTTTGAAGAAATAATCTAAACTGTCCAAAGTCACACAGCTAGTAAGTGATGGAGCCAGAATGGATTCCAGGCCTGGTTCCAGACCTCAAGCTCCTCACTATTACAATGTATTAAACAATAACTCTGGGAACAAAAATGTGAGATCTATTACTTATGCTCATGAGATCCAGAAGGACTTCACTGAGGATATAGTACCTAAGCAAGGTTTGAATGCGCTGAGTTTTCCAGATGGGTGATGAAGAGAGTCTAGACAGAAGAGAACAGCATGACAAAGTCAGAGAGCCTGGAAAGTATGTACTGACTGTATGGTATAGTTAGCACAGCAGCTACGAAAAGGGCAAGATGGTAATGAGGCTGGAAAGGGAGGTAGAAGGCAGGCTGTGAAAAATCTTAAATGCCAGCTTACGGAACTTCAATTCGATAACAACAAAGATATCTTTGTTACATGCCTGTCCTGTGCCAGGCACTGAAGTACACAACAGTTTACAGGAAACAAATAGTACCTGGTTCAATGAACTAATGTCTGGTGAGGTGAGGAGACAGAGGTAAATAAGCAGGCAATTACAATATGCTACTACAGAGCAAAGTAAAGGTTCTGGCTTTCTATACCCCACAGGTATGTAAAGGAAGGACACCTATCTCAATTCTGGATAAATTGAAAGTGTAATAAAATGTAATATAATGATATTGTCACAATAGAGGATAAAAGAGAGTATATAAAGTAACAAAATCTCCACCTATCAAAAACAAAAAAATGCTTAAATCAAGAGGGGCAGTATTAAGACTTTAAGTAAAAATATGGCAGTAAATATAAAAGATGCGAAAAGTACTACAAATGGTTATCTTTGAGAAATAGAATTAAGAATTCAAGAGGGTGAAGCAAGTGACACTTATTTCTGTTATAAGCTTTTCAGTTGGTTGTATTAAAATTGTAGAAACAGCAAGGGAAAAAAGCTCCTCTAAGTGATTCTGATAACCAGTAAGGATCAATCGTTTCTAGTTTAAAAAATATCCGAGGAACATCTATATATTTCTCATATTAAAGGAATGCAGTCATAAAGACAAAACTTGGTATAATACTGGAGTTTAGCTCCAGTTAGAGCATTCTACTGAATGTGCACTGGGATTTTTCTTATAACTTATGTTGTTCAAGTGTAGCTGCGGATACTTTCTCCTGGATTCTAATGCAAGAATGGCCAGGGGTCCCCAAACTTGGGGAGGGAAGCACACTTTTCTTTTCAATGTTTTCTTTATCTTAAAGTATGTCTGAAACTCCTTAAGTTCAATATGGAATAAAAAAAGATTTCCTCAAAGAGAAATGAAACTGAATTTTATTTTCCCACTCCATTCAACTGTTACCCATTCCAGTAGGACTTGAAAAATTTTAGTTTTTCATGGAAAGTTTAAAGTTATTCTATCTAAAATCACTGTATAATAAATGTGGACTAATAACAATCTGATCTCAAGAAAAATAAACCAAAAAGTTAGTCTGCTCTTTTAAAAATAATTTTCAGAGAGAAAACTAATCAAATTCCTAAAATATATGCCCAATACAAAGTAGACACAGAAGTATGTTTGCTAAGTGAATGAATTAAAAAATATAGGATTAATATCCTTAAATTTTAATCTTTAGTGCCTAACAAGCTATTATGTACATAACAAACTGAATAAATATTTGTTAAGTAGAACTGAACGTCAATAATTGGTGTCCAACTTGTAATTTTCATTCATTTATTCAACAAATATTTATTAATCTATTATGTCCCAGGCACTGTTCTATGTAAATTGGAACATTTACATACCACAGATTTTATTCCAGTACTCATATTATGGAGAGATAAAAAACAAATTATGTAATTTATTTTGTAATGCTGCACTCTTGAGGTAAGAAAATGCTATGGGATTCAATTACAGAAGCAAAAGATAAAGAGTAGAGTATTTAACTGGAACATTACTCATTAGGAATTTGCAAATGTTGTGACATCTTCCCACTGAATCAATTCCAATAGAATTATTTCCTCCTAAAAACACAAAAAAACTTCATGGAGGGATAGAAAAGAGTCTATCCATAGACTGAAATATAGAGGTAGAACAAAAAAAAACCCTTTTAAGTTACCAGTTCAAAGAACTTCAAAATAATATTTCTCACATTTGTAACATGGGACTTTATAAACTAGCTTCTATTATTTTTACCATCTTTACTAAAAATATCACTTATTCTAATTAATCAACACATTGCTATTCTGGTGCAGAATTTTATCACTGAGTGGGACCTTCCAAAGTAATTCAACAATTATTAAAATTTAAACTTCGAAGGCAACCATACTTAGATACTAAAAAGGAGGGAATATGCCAGTGTACAATGTTTTAATTTTCAAAGAAAATCGGTTTATTTTCATGACAAGAAAGAAGACTTACATTCATGCATTCCCTTTGGTGTCTTAGAAGAACTTTCTTTGACTTAAGATTACTTATACTCGTATACCTTATTACGTTAGTCAAAGATGTTTCCACCTGAAAACTTGGCATCCTGGTTTGAAAGACTTATATAAATCAAAAACACTTATGAGATGTTCAAACTATTAATGATTAAATTGCTTCTAATTAAAACACAAAGCTAACAAAAATAATAAGCTTATCTGATTATGATAAGAGTACAGTTGAGAATGATCAATTTGGTATTTGTAAGGGTGAAATTCAGTAAATCAATAACAGACTTAGCTAGTTGCAGTTTGACTCACCACACAGCTTGCTATCTCGCCACGTGGAATTACACTTAGTTTGTTTGCAGTTTGATCTATCCAGATATTCATCTGTTATCTCTTTGTTTCTCTCCTTCCTACCTGCAGCAGCTTTCTATCCGACTGCTCTGGCAAACTCCTTTCTGCTACCATTTCTCTTACTCCTGTCTCAGCAGCTGTCCCTATCAGACTCTGGCCCGGCCCCACTCTCATCCCCACCTCCCGCCCCAGTGTTTCTCTCCTTACTACCAAAGACAGCCGTCATCTTTGGACACTGCCATGGGCACTCTCTCTCTGCCCTAACTTTAATAAAAACTTCCTTTACTCTCCCACTTTGCAGAGTCTGTGTGTGAATGCTTTCACCTTTTGCGAACAACCAGGGGTTAATTCCACGCCACAACAGTATTTATTCTTAAATCTGATTTCTGACTTATTGTTTCTATTAAAAAGTAAAACTAAAATATTTAGTTTAAAAGCTCATTATTTTCCTTGCTAGGATGATAAGAACAGACAGAATGGAAAAGCATAATTTATTTATTCTTGGGTCACTCTGCACAAAAATAATCACCTCGCATTTTATTTAGAAGAGTGGTTCTCAAAGTAGTATGCTCCAAGGATAATTGGGGTCCTGAGACCTTTACAGGAGGACCCCAAGGTCAAAACTATTTTCATAATAACAAACACTAAGATATTATTTGCTTTTTTTACTACACTGAAATTTCCTCGGATGGCATAAAAGCAATGGTGGTGGATCAAACTGCTGGCACCTTCACAAAATTCAAGGCAAGTGACACCAAACTATACTGGTAGTCATTTTGTTCCTTTACTGCCATTCACAGTTAAAAAAACAAAAAGGTAATTTCACTTTAAAATGTCCTTCATAAAGTAGTAAAAAGTACTGGCTTATTAAACCTGAACCCCTGAGTACACTTTAAAAAATATTCTGTGACAAAACGGAAAGTGTGTACAAGCCCTCGTGCTTCATACTGAAGTCTGATGTTGTCACAAGGAGAAACACTGTGATTGCTTGAGTACGAGCTGAATCAGATGCTTTTTTATCTAAACATCACTTTTACTTAAAAGAATAACCAAGAAACTATGGTTATTCAAATTTGGGAATTTGGCAGGCGTCTGCTAAAAACTTAACAAAATGGGTCTATTACTTCAAAGAAAATGAAAGTATTTATTGCTAATGATAAAACTCAAGCTTTCAAGTGAAAATTAGAATGTTAGAAAACTTGTACCCACCACTGTGCACCTGACAGCTTTTACTTAGAAATGTAACATTTGAAAGATGTGCATAAATTGTCAACCAATATTTTCCAAATGAACAATTCCTAATGTGAAAGAATTGTTGCATGGGTAAAAGATTGATTGTAATATAATAGTGTAGAGTTAATCATACCCAAAGAGAGCTCTGGCCTTTGTCTGCTGGCTACTGGGAGATGATCTCTAGGTCCTTGGAACATCCTATCCTGCCTGATAATTATGTCTTTGCTTATGTTTGGCGACAGTCTCTGCTCTACCTCCAGGAGGGGCTGAAGATGAAAGGTGAAGCCCAATAAAAATCTCTGGACACCAAGGCTTAGTTGAGATTCCCTGATTGGGAACACTCCATGCAAACTGCCAAACATTGTTGCCAGGAAAGAAATACTGTCCATGACTCCATGGGGAGAGGACACATGAAGCTCTGTGTCTGTAACTCTGACCTATGCACCTCTTTCTTTGGCTGGTTTTAATATGTATCTTTTCATTGTAATAAAACATTAACTGTGAGTTTATTCAGTGAGTTCTATGAGTCCTAGTGAATTTCCTAACTTCCAGGTGCTCTTAGGAACCCCTCGAACTCTGCAATTGGTGTTAGAAATGAGGGTGGTCTTGTGGACTGTGCCCCTTACACAAACAGTATATAAAAAGTTCATTGATATAGTTTCAGATTCCACATTACAACTAAACTTTAAGATGCTGTCAGGTTTTAGTGTAATATTTAAAGAGAATATCACAATTATCTGAAAAGGCTACCAGAACACTTACAAAGTCTCCTCCCTTTCTTCATATTCAACCAAAACAATATATGGCAGCAAACTGAAAGCAGAAGCAGATATGGGAGTCCAGCTGTCTTAGATTTTTGCAAAAATACAAAACAATATCACTCTTCTCATTATTTTTTTCATTTTGGAAAATAGTTATTTTAGGTTGAATGTTATTTACACTAACATGAAATAGGTTTATTATGTTTTTAAATATTTTAAAATTTTTCAATTTTAATTTATGATTTGGTAAATATCAATAAATACAAATCAAATAAAAGCTGTTCGGATTCTCCAAAATTTTTAAGAATGTAAAGCATCCTGAGACCAAAATATGTGAGAATTGCTCATCTACAAACTTCAAAATTAATGCCTGATAAAGCTTATAAATGAATGATAATATTAACAAAATCATCTTATTTGAAATTATTCTATTAATCTGATCAGATATCTAGATGCTAAAAGAAAGGATAATAAAGCAGTGATAGAAATGTTTCCCCTCAATTTTTTTTCATGTTTCTTTTTAATTTTAAGCAAAACTAAAGAATGGTCAACAGCAACTGAAGAAAAGGCATTGCCTTCAATAAGCTATGTATGTTAAGACCATTTACAAGTTTTATTCACTACAAACAAATAGAACTCCAATGTCAATAAATAACAACTGGAGAGCACTGAGACATTTTTAAAGGCAGTCTGATCGAGTAATATTTCAGTAAAATAACCAATGATCACCAACTGAACAGAAACAAACAGAAAATATAAAGTAATGTCAGATGAACAAAAAGCAAGATATATGTATACGTTTAAGGTCACATGCTATTTTTTCCTAACTTTTGAAAAGTCTATAGTTTTCTTTTCACTTTTCCCTAGAAACTTTCTAAATGCTTCTTATTTAAAAACAAATAAAAAACATTTGGTTATTTTAGAAACTAAGCAAGTAGTACAGAATAGTGACTAAAAGTTCGGAATGTGGAATTGAACACATAGGTTCAAATCCCAATTCCCTTGTTTCCTTGAGCAAATTATCCAACTTCTCTACCCCAATCATTTGCTTGCCCACAGCTACTAATACATTATGGGTTAACTGAGAACATAAGGATAGATGTGATACAATTCGGACAGCGTCTGACACAGAGTAAGGACTCAAGAAATAGACATTATTATATTATTGTTATGCATATCTTACTTTCAGTTCCTTCTCAAGTCTATCTACTTCAGCTCCCAAAGTATCAATAATATTTTCTCCATGTTTAAGCATAAAGGTCTCTAGTTCTTCAGGAGTTTTCACTTCTTGAATTTCCTATTTAAAAAAATGAGAGCAAGAAAACAAATACTTTTAAAAGTCGTAGCAGTAAGTTGATGATTTCTTTAAAAAATTATAACACCATTAAATTTAATGAAAAATGAAAAACGTTCAAGCTATTGACAATGAACCACCTATTTCTGAAAAACTTAAATTCAATAAAAAATTGAGTACAAGGCTACACTACGGCAACATTACAAATTAGTGGGAAGAGAATAGACTATTCAAAAAGTAGTGTCAGGGCAATTATTTTTCTATAAGAAAAGAATTACATTAAATCTCTACCTCAAACCATTAAACAAAACAAACAATTTTAAGTGTATTAAAAACCTAAGGGTAAAAAACACATAAAACTTCTAGAAAAAAAAGTATTTTTATGACAATGGGATAAGCAAGCATTTCTCAAGCAAGATAATAAAATGCATAGAGAAAAAGATTACAAATCTGACGTTAAAATTACAAACCAGAAAAAGATATTTGGAGATACACAACTGAGGAAGGATTAGTATCTACCATATTAAAAGTATTTACAAATCTGTCAGAATAACAGAAATTAAAGAAGTAGAGGGAATCCCACTGGTCAATGAATTTCAATGTTTATTAACCTCACTACTACCAGGGAAATATAAATTATTACAAGATACTATTTCACACCTATCATAATGACAAAAATTTCAAAACTCTGTCAACAGTCTAGTAAGAAATTACTCTGTCAACAGGCTAGTAATAGAAATTTGATATACCAATGATAAAAGGTAAATTGACTCCTTTGGAGAAAAATTTGCAAACGTCTAGAGAAGTTGAAGATATGTTCATCCAATGTCTTATCTATTTTAAATCTTTCTATACATTACCCTAAAGAAATTCTTGTACATGCGAATAAGGAAACATGTATGAGAATGCCATTGTGGCATGTTTCTAACAGTTTAACACAGGAAACAATATAAATGTCCACCAACAGGAGAATGGATAAATTTAAGACATTCATAAGATGGAAAATTATATAGTAATTAAAGTAAATTAACTAAAGGTATATATATTAACATGGAAGAATCTCAAAAATATGCTGTTAAGGAAATTGTAGAGGCAATCATATGATACCATTCATCTAAATTTTGAAACATCCAAAATGTTGTTATATATTATGCTAAAAAATATATTGAGAAGTATGAAAACCTAAATAGAAATGACAGGTACTAAACTCAGGATGATTGTTAGTTTTAGGGACGGAGGAAAGAGAATAGGATCTAGAATGAGAAAACAAGGACTTCAACTGTTTTTGTAATGATTTCTTTTTTTTAAGATCTTAAACAAATACAGTAAGATAAAATATTAGAATTTGACAAAAGCAAGTGGTAACCTCTGTGCTGTTCATTATATTATCTTCTGTAAATTCTCTTTTAAACTAGTCTTAATAAAAAAGCATGATTCTGTAAAATTATGGCTCTGTAATTTTAGGCAAGTTACTTAATCTCTCTGTGTCTCAATCTGCCCATACAGAAAAATGAAAATATTATTTCTTTACCTCACAGGATAGAGTAAATAAGATAACATATATAAAATGCCTGACACATATAACAAGCACTTTAATAATAAGTTTGCACTTCTGTTGTCTCCTCCAACCTACTCACTCTACAGTAAATAAAAGGGTCTCTGTCAAATTTTGTAACCCTAAGAAGTTGAAAGCTGAAGTGACTTTATGAGCTATAAACGTTTTATCTTATTTACTTAAAAAGTAATTTTCCTTACTGTTGGCTTTGTAAGAAAACAATAAATACATAAACTTACTTGTAGCATTTGGTCAAAATCTTGTTTTTCCAAATATGATCTTGTAACAACTCGTCCATCAAAATCTACTTCTGCCTTAAATCTTACTTTACCTAATCCCAAATCTGTGGCTTTAACATCATGAATTGCCCTGCAATCAATAACAATGCTTATAAATTTATGTATATATATGCAACATACGTATACATTTTAATAACACAAAGTCTAGAATTGTTTTTTCTACCAGTGATGAAAATGGATTAAGATGGCTTTCAGAGTGTTCACCATTAAGTACCAACTATTACTTTTCCAAATAAATGTCCATTTAGCTATGTTTATATGCCTTACAAAGGTGTAAACTTAATTATTTTCTGGTAATCTGTATACATATGAATTACAAAGTTGGTAGATTTAAAAAATCAACTTTAAATTGCTTTTCTACAATGTGGTCATTCAGATGGTCTTTCCATTATACCATTTTGCCTCCCAGAATGGGAAGCAGACGCTCAAGTGTAACTGCTTTTCATCCCTCCTGCCCACACCCTCCGGAATCAATCTTCCCTAAAAAACCATTGAGAAATTAGTATCTTTCATGGTAATCACCATAACATCTTTTCTTTACAGGATATATAAGAGAAAAGGAAAACAGGCTTAAATGAGACTCCAAGTACTCTTAAAATATTGACCCTAATTTCTGAGTGACCTTGAACAAGTTACTAAATATTGAGTCTAAAACGCTTTGTCCATATAAATAAAAAAGCATATTTATCAACTATCTGGGATGGAAATAAGAATTAATGATTTAATATTTATAGTTACATATGCCCAAGTTGAAATAAAACTAATCTAGATTGGCAAGAGGCTATATAATTTATTCATTTTTTTTTTAAAAAGCATATTTAGTTTAATCCTCATAAAATATTAATAAACTTGATTATTTGGGTAATACTTGAATAGCAGCTAGTGAAAGTATTTTAATATACTTTTTCCTTATTTTCTTATATATAACTAACTGCTGATAAAAAAACCTGATAGGCAGTTTCTGTCATGGCTCCCTATGATCCCTGCCTCCTGTATTCAAAGCCCTTGTGCAATGCTCTCTCCTTGAATGTGGGCTAGACCTAGTGACTTGCTCCTTACCAACAGAACACGGAAAGTGATGAGATGCCATTGCCAAGATGAGATGACTAATCTATGATTTTTATCTTGTTCATCCTCAATTTCTATTGCCTTCTCAGCTTGCACACTCTGATTAAGCAAGCCGCCATGTTGGAGAGGCCCATGTGGCAAAAAAATTATTAAATCCTGTCAAGAACGAAGTGAGTAAGCTTAGAAGCAGAGCCATCCCCAGAAGATGACTGTAGTCCCACCTAATATCTCGATTGCAGTCTGGGAGAAAACTTAAAATAGAGGATCCAGGTAAACCATGCCCGGATTCCTGACCAACTGTGAGATAATAAATGTTGTTATAAGTCATTGAGTTTTGGGGTAATTTGTCACATAGCAATAGACAACTAATACATTGTCTAAAAACTGTATGAACTTTCTGGATTATTAACATTTATTTTTTTCCAACAATTTAATACACCAATCTTCAATCTTCCAGAAAATTGAAAATTTGCCACAATCTTTCCATTTGCAGCTCCTTTTTAAGGCTTTAATTATAAACAATATATGCAAAATTATAAACATATACAGAGGGTGCCCAAAAAATGTATATAAATTTGAAGAAAGGAAAACTGTATTAAAATTCTAATACATATATCAATATATATGTATTGATACATATATCAATATATCAATAACAAAAGATGAATACAAATGAGGTTTGACTTCTGTAATTACAAGAAGTGCTCAAAGTGGTTACCATCAGTGTCCAGAAACTTTTGATTACGGCAAACTACTGCTTGAGCAACGCTGACCAAAGTGTCTACTTGTATACATTTTTTTGGCACCCTGGTATGTACCTAAAACAGGACACCAAAATACATGAAGCAAAACTAACAGAAATGAAAGGAGAAATAGGCAATTCAACAATACTAGCTGGAAACTTCCAAAAATCCCACTTTCAATCATGGATAGAATAAGTAAACAAGAACATCAACAGGGCAATAGAAGGCTTGAACACTATACAGCAACTAAACCTAATAGACATCTACGTTATACTCCATACAACAAAAGCGGAATACACATTCTTCTCAAGGGCACAAGGAACGTTATCCAAGATAGATCATGGGCTAGGTCATAAGACAAACTTCAGTAAATTTGAAAGGATAGAAATAATACAAAGTATGATTTCTGACCACAGTGGAATAAAATAAGAAATCAGCAACAGAAAGACATTTGGGAAACTCCAAAAACATGGAAATTAAACAACACACTCCTAAAAAACCAATGGCTAAAGAAGAAATTAAAAGTGAGATTAGACACCTGAAACTAATAATAAAAAAAAACCCACATAAGATTAGAAATTTCTTTGAAATGAATGAAAATGAAGATATAACATACTGAAACTTATAGGATGCGACAAAAGTTGAGTTTAGAGAGAAATTTATTAACTATAAAAGCCTACATTAAGAAGAAAGGTACCAAATCAAAAACTTAACCTACCATCCTAAGACACTGGGAAAAGCAAATTAAACCTAAAACAAGCAGAAAGAAAGAAAACTGTATACATTAGAGCAGAAATTCATGAACTAGAAAATAGAAAAACAGAAAATGAATTTAACCAAAAGCTGGTTCTCTGAAATGATCAACAAAACTGATAAACCTTTAGCTAGAATGACCAAGAAAAACAAGAGAGAAGACTCAAATTACGAGAATCAGAACTGAAAGGAGACATTACTACCAAAACTAAAGAAACAGAAAGATCTACAAAGAACTACTATGAACTGTTGCATGGCAACAAACTGGGTAACTTAGAAGTAAAGGACAAATTCCTAGAAAGACACAAAGCACCAACACTGACTCAAGAAGAAAAAAATAATCTGAAAAAAATAATCTGAAAAAAATAATCTGAACAGACCTCTAACATAATCGAAAAACAACCCACACAGAAAAGTCCATGCCCAGATGGCACTGCCACGGAATTCTACTAAACATTTAAAGAAGAAATACTACCAATTCTTGACAAACTCTTCCAAAAAACAGAACAGGAGGGAAGACTCTCAACTCATTCTATAAGGTCAGTATTACCTTGAATCCAAAATCAAAGACATTGCAAGGAAAGGATATCAATGTAGATTAATTTACATTAAGTTACTAAGCCTACTGCTGATTTTATGAATGCTCAACTTCTAATTTTGATACAACTAGGTAACTACTTTTCAAGATAAACATAAAGGGCTTAGAATGTAGATCTAGTAATCATTTACTCATTTGTTTTGCCAATTCGGATATACAGGTCATTCTTAAAAGATTTAACTTAAAGATTTTAATTGTAACAGAAGAAAAATACATTCTTCTTTTAAAGTTTAAAATATACATGTAGCTAGTGGAAAAATTGGGATTTTAAAGGATTGTTCCTTCCACTTCACCCTGAAACCAGACGCCACTGAATTTCACTGAAAAGTACTATTAGAACTCTGTATTTCTTCTGATTAGCTCCTAAATTTTCAGTACTTTATTCTTACATAATTTAAGATAAAAGATTATAAGGAAAAACTTTTAAAATAAGCTAAAACAGTTTATTTTCAAAAGGAATATATAAATTATACTTAATTTGGTAATCAATTCCTCATGAATAAAAGTCTTCTTAAATTGAATACATTCAATTTGTAATTATAATACAAATATAAGGCAAATATAAATATAAAAGTTCCACTTAACTGGTTCCACATTAAGGAGGCAACTACTTTGCAAACTTCTGTTCCAATTACATCATCTAACTGTTTTTTATTCTAAAAATTAGATATACAAAATTTAAGGGAAACTTAAGAAGTTTCCTAAATGTTTTCATACTTCCTTTCTTGCAAGGTTGCAATTCTAAAAGTAATAAATTAAAAAGTTCTGAAGGCTATAGGGCTCCAAAACTTCTTCTGCAAGTATTTACAAACCAAGCATTGTGCTCGCTTTGGCAGCACATGTACAAACCAAGCATCTCTATTTCTTAATGATTTTGTAATGTTAACAGCATCATGGGAATAAGCTGACCTTACTGATGGGTCGTTCTCCAGGAGTTCAGTAAGCCGCTGCACTTGTTCTGGCTGGATCGATCGCCCTAAGAGTGCTTCTGTGTTAGTGTAGATGAGGAATGCTGAGACCACACCTAATAAGGTGCCCACACCCAAAGAACCAAGGCTGTCATACAGTGGATTGCCTAAATAAAGCACATAAGAAGTGAGTAAATTAACATTTTCTATTAGCTTAATGAGCTTTACTGAGCAAAGAACCAGAATCAGTGAAACAAGGGATTTGAAACTCATTCTAATTCCTTTAATGATGTTCTCTTCATAGTCTTACCATACTACAAAATGTGGATATTACAACTTGCTTCATATTACCTATGAGTTTTATGGGGTTTAATTATTTAAAATCTGTTTTTTGCACCTGGTCATTACATGGGTGAGGGTGAGGGTTCAGGGCACTTTCAGCTTAGAGAATTCATATACATATTAATATACATATTAATAATACAATAAAAAGTCCATTTCCTTTAGCAGTATCAGTAGCACTTTTCCTATCCTAGGTTGACAAAATAATTTTGAGATCAAAAGCTGAAAGAAATAACCATTTTTGTGTCTTACTCTTACCAAGGTTCTGTGAGAGAATTAAGCAATAGAAAAAATTATATGGGTCACTCTTCTCTCATTCAACCAAGGGTGATACATAGCTAACACCATTCTAGGTTAAGAAAAAAACAGTTAATTCCTTGCATGCTCTGGGGACCTCAGAGCCGTAGTTCTCCAAGTGTGGTCCCCTGATCAGTGAGTGGCATCAGCATCACTTGAGAAATTAACAGAAATGCAAACTCTCATGCCTCACCCCAGACCTTCCGAATCAAAAACTGTGGAGGTCGGGGTCAGCATTCTGTGTCTTCCCAACCTCCAGGTGATTCTGATTCTACAAACTGCCTTCAGTTATTAGGGCCTAATGCTCTCCCAGAACCAATGAGCAGAGCTGGTTTACTATCTATCAATGTATAGATTAATTTATATAACACATATCAATCGATATTACATTTTAAAACTTTGTAGTAAACTTTACACATAGGCTTTTATGATTAGAAGTCTTTTTATTCCAAAAATAAAATGTCAACATTATATTTAACTCTCTTAATGCTTAGTAAAACATACATTTTATTTAAAAATCATATTAGTTTTACTAACATTTAGTCAAAATAGAACACTAAAGAGTAAACTCACTTATCTATACTAAAGTCTTAAAAATGATCTACATAAATATAATCCATTGAAACATAAACCACTAGGAGGTCTGTAATTATAGAATTCAAACTCTAATATTGCTCTTTAGAAATCCAAATTTAATTATTTTTATTTAAAAATATATATGTATAAACAATCCTACAGAAATCGAGGAATTGGAAAATATTTTATTGATTTCTTAGTCTTTTATTTAAGTTAAATGAATTAATTTAACTACTTAAATACAATTTAATTCATGTGAAATACTCTTAAAACATAAAAAATTTATAAGTTTGATTTGACTGGCTAACATTATGCAAAAGAAAATAACTTATTAAAAGTTGACTTATTCATCAAGTCACACTTTTCTTAAGCCTAAAATCTTGCTAAGTAATAATTTTTGTCCAAAAAAACATCTGAAACAATACAGTCAACCAGAAAAACAATAAAAACTTTCAGAAATATTCTGGATCACAGTGAACATAAGAGAATGCTCATTTAATCTTAAAATGTCTATTTAAAAATGAGCAAGTCCTATTCATATTTCAGACTATTTTAAGAAACACTGCACAACTGTGAGAGCTCACCACCTAAAATTATTTTAAATATAGAACAAATGGGTAAGAATGGAAGAAATTCCATTCCAAGAGAATTCCAACCTCAGAAATTTGAGTCTTTGCTTACTAAATGGTTCTGTTTTAGGAAAAAAATAATAAAGAGTTTTGTGTTTTCTTAGTCACCTGTATTGTACGGGCCTTCAAAACACTTAACTAGCTACCAAAATGAGGATGAAACCAATTTGAGAGTCAAGGAAATAGGAAAGCACTCGCACTTACTATTGGCGCTAACAATGAAAAAGATAAATGAACAAGAGCCACAATATGTATTTATTTAGAACTTTAGAGTTTATTAACATTTCTTTCTTGTATATTATGTTAGTAAAGCTTTTGAGGTCACTAAGACAAATATCAATACTTCCACAGGTAAAAAAAAACTTAAAGCTCAGAATGATTGTGTAATTTATTAAGTCACAGCTACAAAAGTTTAGAGCATTACAGAAATGCTCAATTAACAGCCTTCTTTATTTCTAACTACGAAATTAGCATCTTACAATCTATTGGTTTAAAATTATTCAATGATACAAAAGAAAATTCTCACATATAAGAGAATTATTTACGTAGTACAAATAAATCACTTTGTAATTTAAGGAATAGTTACCTGTTATAGACGTAAGGCCCATACAAGTGGCTGCTATTGTCACGCCCAAGACTGCTGCCGTATCCTCCAACAATATAACATTTGTACTCGGATCACGACTTTCCATTACTTATCATTGGGGGAGAGATAAGAAAGAAACTTTCTGAAATCTTGATACTCTCAGGAAACATTTTAATAAGTATCTATTTAAAATTAAGATAAATTAAGATAAAAAAATGTATGAGATCCTGATTTTAAAAAGCCTGCTCAATGCAAACATAATTTCTTGGCTTAAATGTTCAAATTGCTTTCTCAAGTTATATAAGCACATACAGAAATGTAGTTCACTTGTAGTTCACTTAAGTTACACCCAAATATAAAGTATTCATGTTCAAATCACATTACATTCTCTTTTTAAAAGAGCTGATGTATATCAAAGAGCCACACATAAGGAAGACACTGAGACATATTTTGCACATATTGATAAAGAACAAAGTGATAGTACTAGGCAATTTTAAGCAACCAGAGGAGATGAAATAATACATCCAGTTTCTAAAATACATACCGTACTTATAAAATGACATTCCTTTGGCCTGCGCACTCCTACGAAGTTCATTGATAGCAACAAGAAGTGTTGCTAAAAGAAAGGCATTCATATTAGCAAGGAAAAAACTTCATGCTTCTAAACTTCAAAGACAGTATCTCAAAAGATAAGTAAATATGCACAACATTCTAAGACCAGGGTTGGCAATAAGGAAAAGTTCTGTATTAATTAGTCATTATCAAGATCCCAATTAATCCTCATTAATATAACGAATCCCATATTTCTTAACCAAGATAATTTAAATGTCATTACCGCAACAACCTTAACTTATTAGACAGCTACTATTTGGCAGGCAACACACTAAGCACAATCATTTGATCCTCCCAACCTTAGAGGCGGGTGGTGTTATCACCATTTTATAGACTGTCAAAGATGAAAGAAACACTGCATAGAAAGTGACAATGTTGCAGAAGCAAACATACTATGAGTAAAGCAGTAAATTAGGCAGTTACATACATGATAGCAGCACTTCTGTCATAATACTACTATAGCTGAAACTTTCAGAAACTTTGAAATATTTGTATTGCAAAAAGAGATAGCCTTCTCTAATTAACACACTACTAAAACCTGATTTTTAAAACTCAGTATATAGTTATATTTCAAATGGTCTTCATTTCAAATGTTGTAAGTTTTCTGATACAATATTCCAGAACAGAAAAATAGCTTTTCCCTTGCCCTCATACATTACAGGAACAACCATAGTACATTGTACACAGAATTTATTCCCTAAGAATAGACAAACCTTAGATTCCTATTCCCAGTTTTATTTAATCAATGGAACTTAGCAGTCTATAATAATGGACTGCTGAATATGTATTACTAAATCAAGAATAAAGTGACACTATGACAGTACATACCTCCTTCTGACACCAATGATCCTGCTAAAATACAATATGCCTAGAAAATAAATATTAAAATGAAACATAAATTAATATTTCACTAAAGAATCACAACTGTTCATGTATAAAGTTGTAATGTTTAAAATGGAAACATAAATTTGAATCCAAGCCAGATAAGAATCTTGATGGAAACACTTCACGAGGAAAATGAGATATGAGGAAACAGATAAAAGCTTTAAAATTTAATGGCCATCTCACTTTTTAATACTTAGAAGAGATTTTTATCTATATATATAGATAATATATATAAATGTATATGCCTATATATAATATAGATATAAAAATATATATACCTATATATCAATATATGTATCAATATACGTATGGATATACATATTGATATATAGGTATATATATTTATTTATATATATTTATATTATACCAATATATAATATATATTGGTATATAGGTATATATATTTTCTACAGAATGTTATGCCATGGCCTAAGCTAAATTCATGATATAAAAGATAAAAGAGTTACTTAATTGGCATAAAAATATTTTTGAAGTTCAAAATGAACACAAAGATTTAAAATCTGGGGTTGTGGATACCAGATGCAGTAAGATCCACAGCCACACCCAAGTAAGTTCTGAATTTGTTTTGATGCTCAGGACCAAGAGAATCCTTCCTGAATCTTAATTCAAAAGGTAAGCAGCTATAAACAGTAATTAATTTTTTTTTGGAACACCATTTTCCTTGCAGTGCCAGGACACTACTGAATTAAATAATCAAGAGAAACTTTAATCCAAGGTACATAGAAAGAGTTAACCTAGTAACACAAATTTTTAAAAAAATTAAATGAAATTCAAACCAAACATCTGTAGAATTTTCAACATTACCTTTTTGGACCAAACACAAAGCAACCGCAGCAGAAATAGACTGGAATTACATGAGATGCAGAAGCTAAGAAGGGGTGCTACATGACCAGTTTGTGCTTGTCAAGGGAGCAATAGTCAGAGTGGTGAAGCAGGGTAATCTCCAGTAAGTGCCCATGACAGGAAAAAAAAAATCTTTAAATCTCTACAAAGACCAGAGGAAACCAGTGCAAAATGACACTGATGCCAGTACTGTAGTACTTTCTTGTCCCCTATCCCTACCTTCAATGCCGTTAGAAGCAACCTACAGGTAGGAAGTAGGAAATAAGGGTAGAAGCCCTGGATGGGAAAACACAGAATGCTCCCATCTTCCCATTCCTCCAGTGTAGGCTTCCTACCAGGACAAGGGAAATGGGAAGCTTTAACTCTAAATACAATTCCAATGTGTGACTATCACATGAGACTGGATATTTTAATTAATGACAGATTATTCTTGGGACTAAAAGGGAATAGAAGCTTTCTTGTTCTTTAACAGAAACTACAGAAATTAATGGAAATGACCAATATTTTAACCAAAGAGACAGTGCTTACTAATTGTACCTACAGTGCTATTCTTGCTCAGCGTCACTAAATCGTATGGATGTAGAGGTCATGTTCAGATGTTGTAAAAAACACAACTACAGATATATATCTCTAAATGACACAGTCAAGAAAGTAAATGTTAGCCCCACTCTTTAACATCAGTATTACAAAGGCATTTTACTGTACTTCAACACTATTTTATATTACTTCAAAAATGAGGAGTTGGAAAGATTACCCAGAGAAGGGATTCCATTGGTTGAGGATTAAGCAATCCCATGACTCCATGGTACCACGATAATCCTGCACCCATCATGAAAATACCAACACCACTAATTAGTGAAGCAATGTAGCGCATATTTGAAAATCCGTACCTGAAATATAAAAATGACAGTTACAAGAAATACAAATGATTTCCTTTCAAAATGTTTACTAGGTCAATAAAAATCTTCTCACAGTATTAAGATATTATGGTTTTATATTTAAGTAAAGTGTAAATGCCAAATTCAAATCTAATCAGAAAATCAATACATAAAGTGGAAAAAACTGGAAGATCTTTGGAAATACATGAAAAGAGTAAATATGATTTAATCCAGGTATTTTCTAATCCTTTTTCCATATAGTTTGTTTTCAGTTAGTAGTGCTATTTTTCTATAAGACTCGGTCTTTATAATATAATGTAATGTAATATAATATAATATAATATAATACCAGGTCTTATATTAATTTTTGCTCCAAAAGCGCATTAGAGCTGATTGTCCGGCTAGGTCTTATTTTTGGGGAAACGGGGTATTACATACTGCAAATGCTGATAAAATTAATCTTTTTAAAAAATGCATTCAGATGTTTAATGAACAGGATAACATTTAAATTTCCTTGTAATGCAGCCAATTGAATTATTTTGGTCTTGTATAGACAATAAATGATTTACATTCCCTATAATTTGACATTGGATACTTGTTGCTGGTTCTGATTAGTTTAACAAACAGTAACTGACTACTATTATTAGGACTAAGAGCTTCTGTTTTTCAGGGACTTTTATGACAATTTTTTTAAATCTCAATTCTCTTTAAGCATCTTTGTTCATTATGTGCAATATTTTGTATTGCTGTATATGCCAATAAAATACTGAGTATTAAGAAGTTCAAAAATATGACATACTATAATATAAAAAGAATCATTCACCAATAAAAGCAGTTCATGGGAAATTTACCCCCAAATCCAAATTCTATGGTACCCTCTGGCAAATGAAAATTTAAATAAGAATTTTAAATTAAAGTTGATTTTAAAATTCTTTTTGCAAACATGTAATCTTGACATAGGGAATTCTTACTTGCTTTATAGATGTGACAATGTTCTACCAGCTTGATTTAGGAAAATTTACTGTCTTCTCCAGTTTCCCTCAAAGTAATGTAGGATACACACACACACACACACACACACACACACACACACACACATAAAATAAAATCTTTAAGTAAATTAAGATCTAAATTAAATGGCATGACTTTTAGGAACTTATAGGTTCTTATTGAAAATTTTAATTCTGTAGATCTGCACTGTCCAAAAGAACTCATTAGCCACACAAGGCTATTTAAATTTAAAATTAATTGAAACTAAATAAAATTTTAAATGTAGTTCAACTGCACTAACCACACTTCAAGTACTCAACAGCTACTTACGCTAGTAACTATTATATTGGATAGAGTTTGTAGAAAATTCTGCTGGGCAGCACTAATGTATAATAGATTATTGAGAAGAAATCTTGAAAAGAAACCTTTATAACCTAAAATTCTACCCTGTTTTTAGATTTTTGGTGTATAAAACTACTCAGGAAAAAAAAAGACTTCTTAAGATAGTAAAATATTGTAATGATATGTAATTAGCAGACTAGAAAGCTAATTTTCTCTATACTAGCTTATTCATAGTTCTAGGACATTCAAAACATGTTACTATTTATAAGAAAACAGCAGTGTCTTGCTTTCAAGTACAGAAAGGAATTTATATAAAGCACAGAAAAATACTCTTTTACAAAAATAAAAGCACATTTTTTTGGCCTTAAGATTGATCAAATTCTACTACTGAACTATGTTTTAAAAAATGATGCATGTGGAATTCAAGTTTTAGCTGGTTATGTTAGAAGAAACAAACAAACAAAAATCTCTATCAAATAACTGATATGATTCAAAATAATGTATTCTAAAAGGCACACTGATTTTACAAGTCAATAATTTGAAATATTAACAGAATACTATTTCCAAATCACAACAGGAGGATTAAAAATTATAGTATGGGTTTACTATAAATTATCACTAAGATTTTAGATTGAGTGGTCTGTTAGTCTAAATATGGAATATATTTCCTCTGACCAAACAAAACAACTCTAAGATCAAAATATGTGCTGTTTTTTGGGGGGGGGGCCAGCCCGGCCCGGCCCAGTGGCTCAGGCGGTTAGAGCTCCATGCTCCTAACTCTGAAGGCTGCCGGTTCGATTCCCACATGGGCCATTGGGCTCTCAACCACATGGTTGCCAGTTAAATTCCTTGAGTCCCACAAGGGATGGTGGGCAACGCCCCCTGCAACTAAGATTGAACACAGCACCTTGAGCTAAGATGCCGCTGAGCTCCTGGATGGCTCAGTTGGTTGGAGCGCCGTCTTCTCAACCACTGGTTAAAGGTTGCTGGTTCGACTCCCACAAGGGATGGTGGGCTATGCGCCCTGCAACTAGCAACAGCAACTGGACCTGGAGCTGAGCTGCGCCCTCCACAACTAAGACTGAAAGGACAACAACTTGAAGCTAAACGGTACCCTCCACAACTAAGATTGAAAGGACAACAACTTGACTTGGGGAAAAAAAAAAAAAAAGTCCTGGAAGTACACACTGTTCCCCTTCCCCAATAAAACCTTTAAAAAAAAATCATATAAAAAAAATATGTGGTTTTTAATTACCAAATATGAAAAAAATAAGATCTCTATGCTATGTTACAAAACATAAAAATACTTTTAAACTCCATTTTCAAATTACGAGGTGTGATCAAAGTGAATGTTTACATTTTTAAAAATTATAGCAAAAGACACACTGCCATTAATCACCCTCAAAATACCCCGTCTCGTTTCAAACACACTTATCCCATGTTCTTGCACTTTCTGAAGCAGTTCTGGAAATCCTCTTTCGTGACTGTCTTTACTGTGTTTTCCCGAAAGGAAGACCTAGCCGGGCCATCAGCTCTAATGCATCTTTTGAAGCAAAAATTAATGTAAGACCCGGTCTTATATTATATTACACAATGTAAGCAATCTTATATTATATAAGACCCCCGGGTCTTTTATTAATTTTTGCTCCAAAAGACGCACTAGAGCTGGTGATCTGGCTAGGTCTTACTTTCGGAGAAACACGGTAGTTGTACTGTTGTGGCCTCCTCTGTGTCCTGAATGATTCTGACTTTAGGGAAAAGCCAGAAGTCGCATAGTGCCACATCTGGTAAACAAGGTGCATGAAGACACATTGTAATATTTTTATTTGGCAGAAATTGCTGTCTACCAGAAGCGATGTATGATATGGAGCATTGACATGATGGAGGAAGATATACAGCACACTTTAAAACACACCTTCTCTCAACCGTAGCTCACACCCGACTGACTGCACTGAAACAGTTGAAACTTGTCACACACTGTTACTAAGGTTCGAGGCAACACTTCCTGTATTGATAATCCCTGTCTTTCCATTGGATGGCACCAGCATTCACCAGTATTTCTTCAATCACAATGGAAAGGCTTCGTGTCACCCATTGCTTCTGGTACCGCAATTTCTGTCAAATAAAAACATTTTGGTGTGTCCTCATGCACCTTACTCAACGGATCTGGCACCGAGTGACTTCTGGCTCTGCCCCAAAGTCAAGATGACCATAAAAAGTGAATGTTTTGAATTGGTTCAGGACATTGAGGCAGCCACAATAGCACAACTAAAGACACTCATGAAAGAGGACTTCCAGAAATGCTTCAGGAAGTGGCCAAGAATGATGGGATAAGTGTGTTCGAAGCAAGGGAGAATATATTGCGGGGTATTAATGGCAATGTGTCTTTTTCTGCAATAGATTATTTTACATTTAAACATTCATTATAGTTTTTAATCACACCTTGTGTATCTTAAATTAACTTTTTTTTTTTTCTTAAATTAACTTTGATGCAGCAGTGAGTCCTACATTTGAGATACTTCAGTGGAATAAATTACCAAATCTTTAATATGAAACTACAGATATAGGAACAACAGATTTCTAAAAGTCAGTGGCTTTTATTTCAATGACTTGCCACCAAAATAAACAAAAATAAAAGTAATGTACTTACGGATGAGTAGGATCTGGTGTTTGAACAGACTTACTGATGCCCAGTGCTAGTAAACCCTATGAAGAAGGAAAAAGGTAAATAATCATTAGAAAGATTGGGAGTATATTGTGGTAAAAACCAATCTAGAGAGTACAATCTGACAATGACAAAGAAACAACATACGCATGTCCAACAGCCCAGCAATTCTGGTTTCTAACACTTACCTGAGAAAAATAAAGATGAATCCAAAAGGGTTCAAAACGCCATTGCTTGTAAAGATGAAAAATGAGAAAGCTACCTAAAACTCCATTATTGAGGAATGGCAAAACAAATGATGGTATAGCCAAACCACAAATTACTTCTACAATAGTTTAAAAGAATGGAGTAGAAATAGAGCTATCTGTGCTGACAGGCTAAAAGCTCCTAGACAAACCTAAGTGTAAGGGGGAAAAGAAAGTTTAGTAGTATGTACAGCAGAACTTATGTTTTGTAGTTTTTGTAAACTACATACAATGTAAAGCACAGGAAAAGGTCTAGAAGAATGCATACTCGTATTTAGCTATATTTATACCTCTGAGGAGGGAAGTAGGATTAGGGTGGTCTGTACTATCTGATTTTTTTTATACGAATAATTTGCATAGCCGTAAAATAAGACTAAAAATTTTAAATGGTATATATTGTGCATGGTATATATTGTATATGTGGTATATATTTATATATGTGGGATAAATTTTAAATGGTATATATTGTATATGTGTACACACATTTCTAGTAAAGCTGTAAAACTATGCACAGAAGTACACATATCAATGTATACAGAGCAGTGATTATCTGGGGTGAGGAAGGAGAGAATAAAGCTGGGTACTAATTATAACTAAGATTTCTTAAAATAAAACTGAAGTAACTATGGCAAAAATGAAAGCACAGATTTTTAAGTTTTGATATTAGAAATCCTACCATAAAGAAAGAATATTGTAAGATTTTTTCCCCCTACTGGACTACAAAGGGAAAAAGGGTTAAAACTACCTAAAAAACAGAGGATGGTTTTTCAGTGAATTAAACTAAGAGACTGAGAGTAAATTAAGAACATATAATTTTTAAACCTGTTCATTAAAACTGAAATATTCATAAAGACTGAAATATTCATTAATCCACACTATATTTAAGTGTATGTTTATAATGTTTATGAAACAGTAAACATATTCAATTATTTTTAAAATCCTTAATATTCAGATTTATTGGTACAATAAAGTGTGGGATATCATCAAGTATTTTATATATTGAATATAAACTATATTTATTAGTTCTTCTTATAAAAATATCACAGACCCCTAATTCTCTTTTTTCCCAGAGGTTAGGGTAGCATCAGTTATGTTTGATATGTGTCCTTCTAGACATTTTTCTACTAATTTACAACATATGTAACCTACATTTGTTTGGTTTACAGCATTAATATTCACATCTAATAGATAAGCATTATTAATGCTCTCCCACGCATGATCATCTTTTACTTTTTTTCTTTTTATTAGTTTAAGGTGTACAAAACAACACAGTGATCAGACATTTATATACCTCACAAATAACCCCAATTAAGTCTATTACATCAGACATTGTAGTTATTACATTATTGACTATATTCCCTACACTGTACAATATATCCCAATGACTATTTTTTAAATTATAGTTGACATTCAATATTATTTTATATTTTTCAAGTGTACAGCGTAGTGGTTAGGTATTTATATAATTTATGAAGTGATCTCCCTGATAAGTCTAGTACTCATCTGACACTATAGTTTTTACAATGCCGTGTTTCTCTGAAAATAAGACGCAGACAGACAATCAGGTCTAATGCATCTTTTGGAGCAAAAATTAACATAAGACCCGGTCTTATTTTACTATAACACCTGGTATAATATTATAATATAATATAATGTAATATATTACCAGGTCTTATATTAATTTTTGCCCCTAAAGACGCATCAGAGCTGATTGTCTGGCTAGGTCTTATTTTCAGGGAAACACGGTAGTACTGACTATATTCCTTGTACTGTATTTTACATCCCTGTGACTCTTTTGTAACTACCAATTTGTACTTCTTTTTTTTTAAAGATTTTATTGGGGAAGGGGAACAGGACTTTATCGAGGAACAGTGTGTACTTCCAGGCCTTTTTTACAAGTGAAGTTGTTGTCCTTTCAGTCTTAGTTGTGGAGGGCACAGCTCAGCTCCAGGTCCAGTTGCCGTTTTCTAGTTGCAGGGCGAGCAGCCCACCATCCCTTGCGGGAGTCCACCCGGCAACCTTGTGGTTGAGAGGACGAATTCCAACCAACTGAGCCATCCAGGAGCTCAGCTGCAGCTCAGCTCAAGGTGCCCTGTTCAATCTTAGTTGCAGGAGGCGGAGCCCACCATCCCTTGCGGGAATTGAACCAGCAACTACAAGCAACCTTGTGGTTGAGAGCCCACTGGCCCATATGAGAATCGGAGTTAGGAGCATGGAGCTCTAACTGCCTGAGCCACCTGGCCGGCCCCCAATTTGTACTTCTTAATCCCTTCACCTTTCTCACCCAGCCTCCCAACCCCCTTCCCATCTCGTAACCATCAGTTTGTTCTCTGTGTCTATGGGTCTGTTTCTGTTTATGTTTATTTTATTCTTTAGATTCCACATATGAGACCATTCATCTTTCACTGTTTTGGTTTTCCTTCAGTTATCATACTATCATTCAATTGCTTAAATGTTGTCTTGGAGTATCTTTCTAGTTGTTTTGTGTGTACGACCTGCTTACAGAAGACAGAGGACTGTGTCTTCTAAACACTTATCACATTACAAACTCAAGTGCTCAATAAATTCATATAAACTAATACTAAATAATATACCATATATTATTTAGCAGAAAAGTTTTCCCAAATGAACTGCCAGAGAAATCATAAAACTAGTTATCCTTAAAGACTCAGGTCTAATTTAAATGTTGGAGGTGTTTTAGTGCCGCGAGAGACAAAGATAAAAATAATACTATGGCATTAAAATACTACAATGAATTAAATTTTTAAATTGTTATCATAGGTCTCAAAAGGCCATGACAAATGCAATTTCCATCTTTTCAGGAAGGCTCAGTTGAAATCTTTTTCATCAAAGCCTTTCTGACCACTCAAATCAAAACGACTCACCAAGGAGTTCTCAAAACACTTGCTATCGCATGTTCTCAGCTTTTATTTAACTCTATTGCTGCTCAATCTGTTACAAAAATTAATTTGTTTTTCTAGTTCCAAGACTAATATATGATCATTGTAAAGAAATTCAAACAGTATAAGAGAGGGAGTCATTAAGAGTTTGGAGTATGTTTCAGACTGTCTTTACATACAACTACATGTAGTTTTTAATGTTGCTTTTATATACAAAAGACAGTACTAGATTTCAGAAAGGGGGTGTGTGTGCTTAAAAATATGATCACAATCTACATAGTACCTTTTTGTACTTTATTTTATAAAAATTTTCTAAAGTACATATAGGTAGACGGATAAAACAAAAAAAGACCCGAAAGAACATTTCAATAAACCCAACTCATCCGTCACTCAGTTCTGACAATTACAAACACATGACCACATCTTTTTTTATCGAATTCATACCCACTCCCCCATGAATACTTTCAAATGAATTCCAAGCATCAGACCATCTAATTGTTAAATATTTTGGATGAATCTAAAAAAACTGGTCTTTTAGAAAATAGTCACAAGACCATTATCATACTTTTAAAAATCAATACTAATTCCTTAGTATTATCAAATATCTACATAGTAATCACATTCCCATATATGAAAACTCTAAATTTTGAGCTAAAATTCAGACAATGAAATGTACAAATGTACAATTTTGAAAAATCCACACACCAGAAACATAAAGTCACAGAATCTTCCCATTACCTCAAAAAGTTCTTTTGTGCCTCTTTTTAGTCAGTCCTCCCAATAGCAGACGCTACCATTTTTCTGAAGTTTTTAACCAAAGATTAAAGTTCTATTTAGAACTTTATATAAATGGAATCACACAGTAAGTACTCTTTGGTGTTCACTTTCTTTTATTCAGCATATTGTTGGAGATGCATATATGCTTCTGACTGGATAAGTATTTCATTTTTTATTGTTACATAACACTCCATTGTATGAGTATACTGTATCACAATTTGTTTCTCTTTTCCACTGCTGATGGACATTTGGGTTAATTCCAGATTTTTGTCCATTATAAGGTGTTATAAATATTCTTATGCAAGTCTTATGCAAGTCTTTCTACACATTCGTTCCCATTGCTCTTGGGTAAATACTTAGGAGTGAAATTGCTGAGTCATAAAATAGGCATATGTTTACAAGAAAGTGACAAACTGTTCCAAGAGTGGTTTAACATTTTACACTCCACTAGCAATGTCTGAGAAGTCTGGTTGCTCCACATCTTCAACAGCTGGTGGTAATTTTAATTTTAGACACTATACTGGATATGTAGAGATGTGTTCTTGGGGTTTTAATATACATTTCCTGACGATTAATGGTGTTAAGCACTTTTTCACGTGTCCACTGGCCACCATTCCATATCTTTATTGAAGAAATACCTGTGCAAATATCGAGCCTCTTAAAAAAAACTGGGTTGTCTTTCTAAACACTGAATTGTAGAAGTTCTTTATCTTAAATACCAGTCCTTTGTCAGATTATATGCTTTGTAAATATTTCCTCACAATCTGTGATTTGCCTTTTTCTTTTCTTTTTTTAAAGATTTTATTGGGGAAGGGGAACAGGACTTTATTGGGGAACAGTGTGTCCTTTCAGGACTTTTTTCCAAGTCAAGTTGTTGTCCTTTCAGTCTTAGTTGTGGAGGGCGCAGCTCAGCTCCAGGTCCAGTTGCTGTTGCTAGTTGCAGGGGGCACAACCCACCATCCCTTGCGGGAGTCGAACCGGCAATCTTGTGGTTGAGAGCCCACTGGCCCATGTGGGAATCGAACCGGCAGCCTTTGGCGTTAGGAGCACGGAGTTCCAACCGCCTGAGCCACCGGGCTGGCTGCCTTTTTCTTAAGAATGTCTTTTAATAAATTTTTAATTTTGATGAAGTTTAATTTGTAATTTTTTTCTTTTATTATTTCTGTGTCCTATTTAAGAAATCTGTCTACCCAAAGGTCTAGAAGCCATTCTCCTAGGTTTTCTTCTAGAATCCTCATAGTTTTTGCTGTTACATTTGGGCCTATGACCCACCTCAAATTTGTATATGGTCTGGGGGAGGTCCTTTTTTTTCCCCCACAAGAATATCCAATTTTTCCAGCACCATTTGTTGAAGAGTGTTTCCTTTCTTTATTGAATTGTTTTGGTGCTTTTGTCAAAAATCAATTGACCACGTAACTGTGATTCTGTTGCTGGATCCTCTATTCATTTCCATTGATGTTAATCCTTTGGCCAATATCTCACTGTCTTTAATTATTATAGCTTTATGAAAATGTTCAAAGTACTCCAAACTATTTTTCCTTTTTCTTCAAGATTGTTTTGAATACTCTGCGTTCTTTGCATTTCCATTTAATTTTAGAATGTATTCAATTTGTTGACTTCTATTTGAAAAATCTGCTGGGGTAATGACTGGGGTTGTAGTAAATCCACAGATCAATTTATGGAGTTCTGACATATGAACACCATGTTATCCAATTCATGGACACAGAATCACATATCTCTCCATTTCTTTAGGTCTTCTTTAATTTCTCCCAGTCACACTTTAAGTTTTCAGTGTAAAGGTCTTTCACATCTTTTGTTACAGTTACTATTTAGTATTATCTGGCATTATTGTAAACAGAATTTATTAAAAATTGCATTCTCCATTTGTTTGCTGACAGTAAAAATGCAACTGATTTTTGCATATTAGCTTTTTATACCTACTGAATGTTAAACTAACCTTATATTCCTAGAATAATACTCACCTGATTATGACATATTATCATTTTTATATATTTGCTAGATTCAATTAGATTATATTTTAAGGATTTTTGCATCTATGTTCATGAGGGATACTGGTCTGTATTTTTCTTTCTTATAATTTTAAGGTTTTGGTATCAGGGTTATGCTGGCCTTATTAGAGAAGTTGAAAAGCCTTTCTTTTTTCTCTATACTTAAGTCTGTGTATTATTGGTATTATTTCTTCCTTAGATGTTTGATAGCATCCTCTTGATACTGTCCCATAAGTCACTGAGTCTCCCTTCATTTCTTTCAGTCATTTTTCCTCAGTATGACTATTTTCTTCTACTATATATTTAAGTTCACTGATCGGTTTTCCAATGTCTAATCTGTTAACTCTATATAGTGAATTTTTCATATCAGATATATTTTCCAGCTCTACAAGCTCCATTTAGTTCTTTTTTTATATCTTCCATTTCTCATTAAGATGTTTATGTTTTCCTTTCAACACATGAATGTAGTTATAATAACCCTTTAACATCCTTGTCTGCTAATTCTATCATATGCCAATTGAATCTGTTTCTATTGACTGATTTTTCTCCTGGGTAGAAGTCAAAGTTTCTGCTTCTTGGCTGTCTAGTACATTTTGTTTTTTTTAATTAAATGCTGAACACTGAACATTATACTGAGTGTCTGGATTTTGTTGTCTTCCTTATAGAGTGTGGGGCTTTGTTTTGGCAGGTTATTGAGTTACCTGCAGATCAGCTTTTAGAACATTGTTAGGGGGGTTTTAGAATAGCCTTCGCACCAACGATAATTTAGCCCTCTAATGACTTTTGACCCTTCTATTGGCTTAGGTTATTGATGACGACTCTATTTCAAATGGTCAGAACTTGATGTATCCCAGCCCTGAGTGAATGCTCTAGGAATTACTCGGCTTAATGCTCCCTGATGGTTCTTTGCCCAGACTCAAGGGGCTTTACCCTACACATATGTAACTTAACACTCAACAAAGCCTCAACTCAAGGAAAACCCTATGTAGACTTCTTTAGCTTTCTGTCTGCCTAGTGCCCTCCTTGTGGAACTCTGCCTTGTTATTTCTAGCCTCCTCAAACTCACTAAACTCTAATTTCTGCTTTCTCAATTTAATAAGACCATTATCTCCACCCTGTTCCACTATCCCAATGTGCCCCCAAGCAAAAATCCAAAGAGATCATAGAGTTCAACTTATTGGTTTTCTTTCTCTCAGTGATCATGGTCTTTCACGGCTTGTATGTCCAATGTTTGAAAACATTGTTTCATATATTTTGTCTAGTTTTTTAGTTTTTACAGCAAAAGACTAAGTCTGGTCCCCATTAGTCCATGGTGGCTAGAAACAGAAGTTCTTTGCATAATGTTTTGTAATTTGATTTTTTTTTAAAGATCAGTACATAGTTACATTTGTCACATTCTCTTAAACCCCTGAATAGTATTTCAGAGTACAGACACTGAAAAACTGTCTCCAATGTTTTAAATAACAATTAATAAGGAAACTAATCCCTGTACACATCTCCTTGTCCATATGTACAAATATTTTTGCACTTTCACTTTCTTAAGTTCTGATAAGCTTTCAACAAAGTTGGTACTAGGCATTATGTGTCTCTTCCTACCCCCTCTCCACTCCACAACCGACTGGGAAAATATTTTATCGATAAAGTATTAAGTATTTACTCTGCACAATTTTAATTCAAGGGGAAGATTTATTAGTATTGATAGCAGATGTTTTACTTCTTTCCTTACTTTTGCAAAAGGTTTTAATCCATTTTTCAATGAGTTAGGCAAGTTATCAGGTTTAATTTTTAATTAAGATTGTCCTCTCTACTCCTTACAATTTTATTTTTAACCTCGTCTTAAACATTCTTATTGAATCTATCATCTTTTACTGTAAGCTCTCCCAAATTAGTTCTTACATAACAGTAGTATAAAAAAATAAATACTGAAAAGGCGTTCTCTTAATACACCCCATTCTTTAAATTGTGAAATAGCACACAGCTACGTGGGCGCATCGGAAGCTGAAGTGGCAACACTGACGACCCGATCCCACGGGGCAGGGGGTGGGGGTGGGGGCACCACATTGACAGCCCCAGTTATGATCGCTGTGGCAGGGGGGTGGGGGTCCCCAGCATGGTGGCCCCGTGGGGCTGGCTGGGGCATCACCGTGGACCTCGACCCTGAAATGGCACTGCTGGAGGAACAGCAGCGGAAGCCATTCGCCACGGACAAGCAGATGGAAACCGGGCACTTCCTTGAGGCTGTGTCCCACCTGCTGTCCTTCTTCGATTGCCCTGGGCCCCCAGTGTTTACTCCCATCAAGACGGACATATGTGGCAACATCAGAAAAATCAAAGCTGCGTATGACTCCGACCCGGCCAAATTCCGGACCCTGCGGAATATCCCACAGGTAGAGAAGGAAATGTATGGAGCAGAGTGGCCCAAGGTGGGGGCCACGCTGGCACTGATGTGGCTGAAAAGAGGCCTCCGCTTCATCCAGGTCTTGCTCCAGAGCATCTGTGATGCGGGGCAGTACGAGAACCACCCCAGCCACATCAGCGACACCACCACCAAGGCCTACGAGACCACCCTCAGAAGTACCATGGCTGGACGTGCAGAAGATCTTCCGGGCAGCGCGGTACGCGGCACCCAATAACTTCCTGAAGGCGCTCTCTAAGGGCCAGAATATGACAGGGATGCCTGGAGAAGATCCGCCTCTTACTGGTCAACTACACGGCCACCACCGACATCACCTATGAGATGTACACCAATTTGAACGCCAAGCTCAAATACAAGGTGTAGGAGTACCCAGTGGTGGGCACGCCCAGGCCAACAGCCCCCAACATGCCGCCACTTCCAGAAATAGACAAACCTGAATCACGGTGAATCAAGCCGGCGACACCCCCCCACACACACCAGAGCGGCCCAGAGTCTCACCAGGGTCTGCAGGAAATCTGCTTCAGTGTTTTAAAAGTGATTTTTGGGGTCTATCTTAACGGAGCAATAAATAATGATCCCACTTCCGAATTGCCTCTGAACTTAACAGCACAGACTGGCTTTATTTCAGTGCGGTAAAAATCAATGCTGTTAATAATCAACTCCTAGAGTTTTTTTGTCCCCCCTCTCCCACACGTGGAGCATGACTCTGGGGGAGCCATGTCATACACCTCTCTTTAAGAATAAGCACTGTGTCCTGAGGATCTGGCTCAGTGACGTCTTGGGTATTTTAAGTACCAGAGGAGTCTGATTTTGAATTTTTAAAAAAAGCAATCTGGTGTGTGTTCTCATGTGGTGCTTGCCAGCCTGACAGCACCATCATTACAGAGCCTGCTGTTTCTTGCTGTCTTTTCCCAGTTTGTTTTGCTTTATAGCTGAAAACCACCAGCAAGCCTCTGATGACCATGACCAAGGAGATTTTATTTTAAAGCTATCAGGCACAAATAATGGACCAGAGATGACGACTGTATTTGAATTTTTCTGCATAGTTATTTTCTTCAGGGACAGCTTTTCCAACCTAAGAAACTACCTATCAGGTGTATTCTCTCAAGAGGGAGACAATAAATCCTTTTAGAGGCTGAGACTCATGGAAACACCTAACTGCCTTGTCCTTCCTGGTGCTAAAAAGAGTTGTATTTTTTAAAGTGTTGGGGTGAACAGAGGAACCTCCAAAGAAATGATGTGTGTTAAAAATCCAATGAGAAACAACTGGTGATTTTTATGCAGAAACAAAATAATTCTTAATAAATAAATCTCTATTTTATAGGAATCAAAAAAATGTGAAATAACACAAGTAAAAATTTTTATTGTGTTCTTTAAAAAGGCTTAGGTCTGTAGTATACAAAATTTGAATCAAAGAAGATATTTTAATTTTACAAAAACCTTCATTTGCAAATTCAGGAAAGGAATTCAAAATACTATTCTAATGTGAAATTGTGTTAATTCATCAATTACAGGTGTCTAGTTTGTATCATTATTCAAAAAACTTAAATTCACAGTCATAAGAACTCATATTCAGAGATCAAAATTCCACCTAATGTAAGAATCTCTTCTACAAAAGCTTCTGCCCAAACACTTAGTGACTGATAATCTAATATTTCATATTCCACTGCTGGAAGTTCTTAAAGCCTAACAACCTGCTTTAAAATACTATGATCATATTTCTATGTACTTCATCATTCAAAAGTAAAACATTTTTTTTCTTCCACATGCCAACTATAGGAATTATTCAGTTTTTAAGCAGGCTCACGTTTAGATTAAAATTAGTAAGAAAAAAACTTTTACCCCTCACCTGATTACAAGTATCAGATAAAGAGTGTATAGCTTCGGAGAACATACTTGCTGAACCCGTATAAATCCAAGCAAGAAATTTAAAGAAGCAATTTAATCCATTGCTAGGAGAGAAAGAGAAAACAATTTAGCATTGGTTTGGACAAAAATTTCCACCAAAAACTTATTTCATTGACCATATATACCTATATATTAGATTCTGTTCAAAATAAATGAAAAAGAATCCCTAGCCTTCAAGAACTTATGTTTTAGGTAAAAAAAAAAAAAAAAGAGTACAAATTTGAAAAATACAGATTATGGTATCATTAAATACTCAAATGAAGAGGCATGATGTATGTAAGTAAATTAAGTGCATTTTGTGAATTGATGAGAAATTCATTTGGACAAAATGAAATCAGAAAGGAAATTACATGTCTTAGGTAGGTAAAAGAAGATCTGTTCGTGATATTGTCCAGTAGACCAGTGTGAAAGGCAAGACTTTGGTGAAAGTCTGTTTACTGAAATAGGCGGATGCCAGAGGTGAAGACAAATCTAGACCAAGCAGTCTCTGTGTCGTACTAGAAGACCATCGATGCTAAAATAAATATGATTAGCTCTGAGCGAGCCAGTTGCTCTGATTCCAACAGTAATGACTAGTATGATTTATCTCAAGCACTATGTTTTACCAGGTTTTATTATAATTCTATTATATAAATATTAAGAAATATTAACATCCTCATTTTATAAATGAGGAAACTGTACACCCCCTTCCAGCTACCCTTTTTCCCCTCTCCTCCATTTCAGATGTCTTGAATGAAATCCTTGCTCTTGCTGTCTGTTTTCCTCACTTTGTACTGTCTTTAACACACTAAACAAAGGCTCCTACCTCCAATACCTCATTAGATTGTTCTTATCAATACCACCAATCGTTTCTTGCTATTAAGTTCCTAGAAATATTTTAATATTTTCCTTAATCTCACAGAAGCATTTGCCACTATTTTCTTAAAACACTGTCTTCCTTGGCTTCCACTGATACTCTTAGTTTTCTTCCTACCTTCCCCCTTATTTTTCCTCAGTCTCCTCTGCAGGCTCCTTTTCTTCTACCCATTTCTTCAATGTTAGCATTCTTCCAGGTTTTTTCCTGAGGCCTTTCTCTTCCTCACACTATATACATTCTCCACATGATCTTAACTATACCTCTGGCTTTAATTACCATCTGTAGACTAATACCAGCTCTAAATCTCTACTCCAGACCTCCCTCCTGAGCTTCAGATCAATATATAGTAACAATAAGTATGAAGGACATGTTATGCACCAGGTAATATACTAAGCAGCTTACATAAATTCCATACATTCCTCTGATGAAGAAAACTTTTAATTGCTAACCCCAGTTTTACTGACAGAAATAATTAATCCTGTTGACCAACTCCACTTGGGTGCCTGTAGGAAACTCAAAACCAAAAATGAACTCATCATTCCCTTTGCTCCCACCCTACTGTTCCTTCGAGTGTTCCTTCTCTCAACGATGGTACAGTATCTATCCAATTGTCCAGTAACCTAGGCAAATCCTTTTCCATACTTCCTAAATACTTGTTGAACCTAATGAGTCTCTCCATCCCTACCACCACTGTCCTACGTTAGTGCATCATCATCTCTTTTCTGTATTATTACAAATGACTTCCTCTAGTCTAGTGCCCCTCCAATCCTTGAAGGTAAGAATTTTGTATTTCTAGACCCTATCACAATTCCTGAGACATGTAATATATATATTTTGGAAATAAAAGAACAAACTAATGAATCATGGAATTAATGCATTTAAACATTTTTAAATAAATTATTCAAAAAAATGGATAAAAGGTACACGAAACAACAGGAATCAAGACGACAGAGGGAAAAAGATGGCAAAAATATCAATTATGTTCTACGAAATTAAGTGGAAGAAAAATAAGAGTACAGATATACTTCAGTAGCTAGAACCAGCATGATTTAATTATGCTAAAAATAACCTTGACTAATTCAACTTTTTAAAAAAGACTTCTATCAACTTCGATAGAAAATAAGACAGAATTTTCAGATAGCAACTGTTCTTAGATCTTAACCATATCAAAAATATGTATATACAACACAAGCATGGGTATACATATGGCTTCTTCCCCCATCAATTTACTGACAAAAACAGACTTATTCAACTTCCTCCTAAAACAATAAAGATCTCTCTTTATTAGATACCAAGTAATAAATGCATATATTCCAGAATATACACAAAAAATAATGTATTTCTATTTTTAAAGGTTTCTTTTTCAGTACTTACATGCAAATGGCAACCATCACCACTTTTCCTGGCCCCTTAAGAAAAACTGATGTCATTCTGGAACGTGGCTATAAAAAACAAAACAAAACAAAAAAATTTAATCTCTGAAATTTCCCAGAGAAGCATTTTAACACTTATAAGTGACTCTAACACACCAGAAAATATCTCCTCTATCAATACCTCCAAACAACTAGGTTTACTTATTTAATTCTTTTTCTCCAGAATTTCCCCAATAAGTGGGAAGATGGAAATTCAAAGTGCATCTGGGTCTTTTTCCAGAGCCTTAATTGTTTATTTTGTTTGTAATTCATCTCCTGCCTACTTCCAGAAAGGATATGAGTTGGTTATATAAAAACCAGGGATAAAGTGATAAAAATTTATTGAATTAAAATCGACTCAAATCTTTCCATTCCTTCAGTAACGTCTTAACTTTTAAACAAGGAACAATCAAAGCCAACAAGTTTACTGCTCTAATTTAACTTCTGCCTGTTCTCTAAAGATCAAAGACCTCAAGTGATAATCATGTGTTTAATTCCAAAACAGACCAAAACAGAAGGAAATAAAATAAGTAGAGAAACATATTCAGGGAAAATATTTTTCTTGAGTTAAATGTTCTTTTGCTGTTCCTTGAATATGTACTTTCTGTTCTCCTGCTCTTTCCCCTCCCTGGAATGCTAGCATCTTTCACTGCAATCTGTCCAAGTTTTACCCATCCTCTTCCATGTCTGGCTGAGTGTCACCTTTGTATGTAAAGCCTTCCCTGGTGCCCCACTGAGAATACTGACTCTGCTACACATTTAGTGTTGCACTTTACATTCCCATTAAAGCATATTCTGCCTTATGTTATTTATTCAAGAAATATTTATTCTGCAGCTACTCTATGCCTGGCAAAGCTCTAGATGCTGAGGTATGCTGAGGCAGGGTAGTAAATAAAACAGAGTCCCTACATTCAGTCTAGTACAAAAGATAGATGACAAATCCATAAACAAATACATAATGGCAGATAGTGATAAATATAGTAAAGTAACACAGAAAACTGAGAGAATAATGCAGGGCAGATGTATGGTGGAAAGGATTATTTTAGCTCGAGTAGTCAGGGAAAGCAGCACAATGATGAGAATGAGGCAACCATGAAAAAATCTGGAATAATGTTTCAGGCAGAATATATATATAAAGCATTCAAAACTCTGAAACAGAAATACGTTTGGTGTGTAGAAAGGACAAAATTAAGCTCGCTGTGGCTAAAGCACAGACAGCAGGGGAAATGGTAGGAGTTAAGGCCAGAAATTAAAGCAGGGGCCATGTTCCACAGGACTTTGTAGACTCTGGTAAGGAGTATAAATCTTATTCCAATGGCAAAAAGAAGCCACTGGATAATTTTAAGCAGATCCTTGACACAGTGTGATTTATGTTTGAAAAAGATGAGCTCAATTAGGAGGGTAGTCAAGGTAAGAGATGGTGATAGCTTAGACTAAGGTTTCAATAAGGGACATGGTGAGAAGCTGTCATACTAGGTATCTGTTTGAAGAAAATGTCAGTGAGACTTGCTAATGGATTTCAATGAAAAAAGGGCCTATAGTAAATCTCTAACATTTAAAGGGTGAGGAAAAAAGCAGGGTCTTTTACAAAGGTGACAGATGAGGAGGAAGAATTAGTGAAGAAAGAGAAAAATTACAACAAAGTTTGTCTTGGGCTTCTAGAGAACAAGGGATTCCAAGAAAAAGGAATACTTGGTACTGGTGGCAGGCAATTGACTTCCTTATTGTAAACTCTAAATGCTAACCATGGCTCTAGATTTCTGAGTTCTACTGTTCACTGATAAACATAAAACAGAGTGTGTGTGTTTTATTATGAAAATATGCCATATCCTTAGGTTGAGTAGAGAAAAAAATATTCAATGAAATTATTATAGGAACAGCAGGAAATGAATATCAAATAAATGAAAACATGAGGCTTAAAATGGAAGATGAAAAAGATTTCTTTAGTAAAAAGGTCTGAGAAGTTATAGGATAAACAAGACAGATAGGGGAGAGACATGAGATCTTTAAAAACCAGAAGAGAATGTCTTAATAAGAAAAAAGATTCACTGAGCTCAAACTGCTCTGATAAAAAAGGCTGTAGAAAAGGTGAAATATGTTGGTGGTAACTAAGTTAGAAATAGTGAAAGGTCCAAGGAAATCTAGCAGAAAGAGAAGCAAAATCTGGAAAAGCAAGAGAGCCACAAGGAGAGGAGATTCACAACCCTCTAGGGAAAGCATCCTGTTACAGACACCCATAAATTCCACAATAAAAGCAACTGGAGAACTACCCCTTAAAGTGAGAATGCCCAACATGTTAGTAATTAACGAAACTGGACAATGAGCGTATCAAATATCTACTTTTTCTATTTTTGTATACATTTGAAAATTTTCACAATAAACAAGTTTTTTTAGTACTGGAACAAAAATAGAAAATTTGGAGAGATTTCTGAGGACTACTGGGAAAATCAGCATAAACTACTCAAAGCACTACTGGTATATTTCAAAGTGATACTATCGTTGCAAGTATAGATAAACGTTACTTCCAATGCTCTGAAGAACCATCCCAAGAAATTCACAGCATTAAGATTCTAAAGGAAGGCAAAGACAAGTGGAAATGTATTAAAGGGACACTGAGAAATCAGGTGTTGGTGGGCTGGATGTCGTTCTGATGAGAGAAGAATTTTGGCAGAACATAGTTCGTGTATCTCACTATTGGAGTTCCCACAAGACAAAGAAGAATATAACAGAAGAACAAATGTCTAAGTCCAAAAGGAAAAAAGAAGTAAAAATAAAGAAGGCATTTAATTCCAGTGAACAGGACTAGCCCCACATGTTTTACAGAAGGAAAGCAACCATCTTTAGTAGGAGAGCAAGTGTTTCCAAAAGCAATATGGGAACAGTAGAGGAAAATTAAAAACTAAAGTCCCATCCTACTACTACAAAAAAGAGTGTAATAGAAAGAAATTCTATTCAAAACCTGGAACATTTCAAGGCTGACGAGTATTAATCTACAAAAGGCCTCTAGTGACACAGATTTCAGAAGCCATAGGTACTATTCAAAAATCTAGCAAGGAAGATCCTTCATGTGAAAGACATACAAGGCCAGGAAGGCATAAATCTTCACAAAAGGCGGGTCTAACCAGCCTAACTTATATCATAGCAAGATGCAGTGGCAGCAGCTGTCACAGTACAGAAGTAAAAATGCTGGTTCACAGGACATATGAAGTCTCTCCCACTGAAGACAGTGTAGCACTTGGGTGCCAGACACACAAGGCTCAAAGGGGAAATGGAAATGAAGAAGTTCTAAATATAACGAATGGGAAAGAAAAGCATTTCAAATAAGATATGATCAGGCTTGTCATCCCTGACAATTTTTTAAATTTTGCAAGACGGGAGCCATGTCTCAAATATAACTCAGAAGGAGCAAAACAATTTGCACGGTTAGCCTCATCTCCAGGTATGACACTCACTTCTTGGTAGGACATACCTCCCAGCTAAGTTTAAATGCAAAGTTGACTCTGGGCATGATTACTTGGCATCTTGGTGGTTGGTGCTGGTGACTTTGCTAAGAGCCATTTCAGTAGAGTGGTAGGGAGGAAAGCCCAACTGAAGAGAATTCAGGAGAGAATAAGAGGTGAGAGAGTAAAGACGAACTTTCTTTAGTGGTCCCAACATTAATTTCTAGTAGGAAGGAAAACACAGTATTCTGGCACACATGTACGTAAGTAGTTAGTAAATTTGGTGATGGGAAGTGAGGTACTTTTTATCAGGTTACATCTCTTTTATCAGATTACATTTTTTTTTTCAATGAAATATGAAACAAGGTCATCAGCTGAAGAGTAGAGAGTGAGGCTGTAGGAAGTTCGGGAAGAGAGGAAAAGATATTCAATAGCTATCTCAGAGTGGGAAAATGAGTGTACCATGGAGGTTTCTAAGACTTAAATAATAGGGCTGAACTTCTGGGGTACAAGCAGAAAACTGGCAGTTTAAATGTTTAACTGGGTTATAAGTAGGAGAGAGGATAAAGGAAATGAAAGGTGGATATGAGAGAGCAAAATCTCGCTAAAAACCTAAGAAAATAAAGTCTTCCCCCTCATCGATATCTATACACTTATGGTTTACAACAGGTCTGAATTTAAAGACAACTTAAGTCCCAATTTTTAAAATTTCAAATAAATCAGAAGCAAACAGACCATAGTTCAGTAAATTACACTATGTTCAAGAAAATCTTGAAGTAGGATCACAGACATGCTAGAATTTCACAGTGGACTGACACTGTGATTTCACCGTACAACACATGCAAAACATTATCAGAAAGATATTCTTACCTTGGTGTTTCCCAGGAAGTCTCTATATTCTCTTAATATTTTTTGGTTTCTAAATAGCCCTATAAGAATTATAAAACACATTTAGCACATGCATATTCTTATTCATCACATTTTAGACTAATACAATTATTCTCTTTAAGACTAAGTTAAATATGTTCTATTAAACACCAGCAAAAATATCACTTTACAAGAAATCTGGATTTGCAATCCAATTAAAAAATGGGCAAGGGACTTGAATAAACCTTTTTCCAAAGATAATATACAAATGGCCAACAAGCACATGAAAAGATGCTCATATCACTAATCATCAGAGAAATGCAAATCAAAACCACAATGAGGTATCACCTCACACCTACTAGAGAGGCTGCTATCCAAAAACATAAGTAACAAGTGTTCAGTGAGGATGTGAAGCAATTGGAAACCTTGTGCACTGCTGGTGGAATTATAAAGTGGTACAGCTGCCATGGAAAAATATTATGGAGGTTCCTCAAAAAATCAAAAACTCCCATATGATCTAGCAATCCCACTTGTGGGTATACAGCCGAAAAAAGAAAAAAGAGAAAGAAAAAGAAAGCAGCGTCTCAAAGAAATATTTACACACTCATGTTCATGGCAGCACTATTGACAATAACCAGGAAGTGAAAGCAACCAAGATGTCCAAGGATGGGTGAATGGATAAACAAAATGTGGTATATAAATACAATGTAATATTATTCAGACTTACAAAGTAAATCCTGTTACATAAACCTTGAGAACATTATGCTAAGTAAAAAACTCAGTCAAAAAGACAAATGCTGTATGATCCTATTTTTAAGAGGTATCTATAGTAATCAAATTCATAGAAACATTCAATAGAACAGTGGCTACCAGGGGCTGGGGGAGGGGGACAAGGTAAGTTGTTTAAGTGTATAGTTTCATTTTTGTAAGATGAAAAAAGTTCTGTAAAGGAAAAATTTCTGGAGATCTGTTTAATAACAATGTGAATATACTTAACAGTTCTGAACTGTACATTTAAAAATTGTTAAAATGATAAATTTTATGTTGCATTTTTTACCACAATGAAAAAAAAGATGGGGAGAAATCTGGATTTGCAATGAGATAAAAGGCAATTAGAATCAGATGCTCTTATCAAAAGTATCTTAAAAATATGAATTATTTAAGCTTGATATAAGAACCAATTCTTCATTTTTAACTCAAAGCTTTAAAATACTGGAAGAAATATTTTCCCGTTACTGTGTTTCCCGAAATTTGTTCCTTTAAATATTGCCGTTACTATATGTACAAAGCTATTCGTGGTATCATTATTTTCACAGCAGAAAACTGGAAATGACCTATGGGGAAAATGACTGAATAAACTATGGTATACCCCCCAAAATGGAGTATTATAAAAGGAACAAAGAAATCTCTTTATTTACTGCTAGGGAATACTTCCCAGGACATATTGTCAGGTAAAAAAAGCAAGGATAGAAAGTATATATAGTATGTCTTGTTTATGAAAGGGGGAGCAGGAGAGGGCTAATACCATAATGCATGATACTTTATTATATACATTTTTATTATATATTTTTAAATGGAAAAAATAACCCCCAAATTTATTTTTTAAACAGTTACCTATGCAAGAAAGAGGGAATAGAGTGGAGATGACAGGAATGAAGTTAAATTTCTAAGTATTTTGTCTCCAAGATGTGATTTTGGAATCATGTAAATGTTTTAAAAATTATAAAATAAAAATAGATCAAGGGCCTAGATCATGCTCCGAACTCTGAAGTCTGCCAGTTCGATTCCCACATGAGCCAGTGGGCTCTCAACCACAAGGTTGCCGGTTCAACTCCTCGAGTCCCGCAAGGGATGGTGGGCAGCACCCCCTGCAACTAAAGATAGAACATGGCACCTTGAGCTGAGCTGCTACTGAGCTCCCAGATGGCTCAGTTGGTTGGAGCATGTCCTCTCAACCACAAGGTGGCCTGTACGATTCCTCGAGTCCCGCAAGGGATGGTGGGCTGTGCCCCCTGCAACTAGCAATGGCAACTGGCCCTAGAGTTGAGCTGCTCCCTCCACAACTAAGACTGAAAGAACAACAACTTGACTTGGGAAAAAGTCCTGGAAGTACACACTGTTCCCCAATAAAGTCCTGTTCCCCTTCTCCAATAAAATCTTTAAAAAAAACAAAACCAAAATAAAACAAAGATCAAAATTATTTCTAAAAATCCAAAGCAAAAATGAAATAAATTGACCTCATTTTATATCTATTTGATGGTTTATCCAGAGAGAAATTTCAAGTGACTTTAAAAGAGAAAGTTGACTATACATCCCTAGTGGGATACATACTAAAGATAAAAAGAAAAGTAAAGAAATCAACTCACCCTGATAGCAATAATATTGATACTGTTATTTTGACACTACACTGTATTCTCTCTATATGTGTACATACATAAGAGTAAAACAAAAATGTAATTATGTTAATAGATTAAGACATTTTCAGTGTAAGATATAAAAACCAAAAAAAGAAAAAAAGAGAAAAACAACAGTAAGTTTATCAGAATAACCTATGTATTTTCTCTCTTAAGAAAAAAATACTTCCTAGCCATGTCCACTGAAAAGACCTTAAAAATATGTCAACCTATTAAAAATGAGTACCTCTAATGCTCAGAGTGTGGTCTCTCAATTTTATTTCCCAGTAAAAGGCAAAGGACTTCCTTTTAGAAATGGCCGATTCCCAGTCTGGGGCAGGAAATGCACAAGATGAACCTTAAACACTGTATTGTACCTAAAAAGCAAGGATGCTTTGTTGTACCAGAGTTGTGACAAAAGGGCTCAGGAATCGACTTTAGGTGCTTCCGCTGGCAAAAATGGGACAACCTGAGTGCTGCTACTCTGCCTACTCTGTTCTTTCCTTCCTCGCATGTCTTCTCTACCCTCTCCCCCTTCTCACTGACTTCCTTCCTATCCACTGCTCCCCTTCTTGGTACTGACCCTTATACTTTCAAGAAATGTTCTCTACCCCTTTTCTTTCAATGTTACTAATCATTAATTGTCTCAAATTTCCACTTAGAAATTCTGCCAACTCATCAGGAGAAGGAAATAGTCACCTTTAAAAGCCTTGATTCCATGCAGAACTTACATAGTTAAATTCAGAATTCTCCTAAATAAAGCCTGTCTAAGAAATATGTGTATATTTTTTGCAGATATTAGCACCTCTAACTCTACTTTAATCGTGCTACATTTCCATATCAGTTCCCCAGAATAAGAGAACCATAAGTATCTAATTCCCCAACAGAATATACCTTATTCCAACAAAATTTGATCATATCCTATATTAGCACCTGTATTACCTAAAAGAAACCCAATGGAAGCCATTGATGGAACAGTGATGCCAAAATTCTGGCACTCCCTGATCCCAATATGTATTTCATTCATTGAAAATAAACATTTCACTCCTGTGGATTTAAGGGCAGCTCTCTTTAGTGTTATCTGTGGATATAAAGATAGTCAACAACTGTTTGCTTCTTCTGTGTGGCCAAAACCGCTTAGATACTAGGATTCAGTGACTCTCCATATTTTTCAAAATGCTAAACCAATGATTTAAAGGACTTGGATTTTGCAAGGAAATCTATATTTACTCAGTATGCAGTAACTTAATATTATAGCTAAAAGAGAAATGATGTTTTCAATTTTGTCAACCAAAGAAATCATCAGCAGAGTCATTCACTTTCTTTACCAGAATTAAAGCTACATAAGAACATCCTAGACCTTCAACCAAGGACAACTGAGAGGATTATTAAGGCTGACAGGCTGCTACAGGCAGTGGATAGTGAACTTTTCTAAAACAGTTCAACCATCACAATCACATGAACTAACTAAAACAAACATCCGTTATTTTAGAGCTATCCACTAAAATATTTACAGAAAAAATGATGTAATTCCTGGACTGGTTTCAAAGTAATTCGGTAGAGTAAGGGTTAGTGAGGGGGATCTAGATGAAACAAGGTTGGCCATGTGTTGATAATTATAAAGCTGCATGATGGGTACTTGGGGGAATTATTATACTTTCCTCTGTACTACTGAATATATTTGAAATTTCTCTACTACAAGGGAAGGGGTGGGAACAAAACAAAATTTGAAGAAGTGTTATGTTACATTATACAATAGTGTTAATGTTTAAAAAGAAAAAGTACGAGGACATTCACTAATGTATTCTTAGTAATGATAAATTGGAGAACATAAAGCTTGCCACATCGTAAAATAGAATACTGTGCAGCTGTTAAAAAGAATGAGGCAGAAGTAGATTTCTGTATGTAGACATGGAAAGGTGTTTATGACTACACTGCTAAGTATAAAGAGCAAGGTGCAAAACAGTATGTATAGTGTCATCCAGTTTATGTTTAAGTAAAAAATCAGGGTATATAATTTTGAAAAGCATCAGAAGTATTCTGGAAGGATATACATTAAACTGTCAATAACAGTTATCTCTACAAAGAAAAATGAGGCAGTATTAGAGGAAATGAAAGGAGACTCTTTATTCTTTATATTTTTGTATCCTTTTTAAAATTGCAAGTATGTACCACTTTTGTTATTAATACATACATATATAAATCAAAAATTATCTATGTAATGTGAATATTATGTAATGTGAATATTTCAAATTACATAAATCCTAATTCTGTTAAGGTAGCTTTGTCACTAAACCACTGGATTGTTAAATTCCCTGACAGTCTTATTTGCATCTAAATCTCAAGCACCAAGCACAGCTTCTAGTTCATAGATGTTTGATAAATATCTGCCGAATGAATGAATTAAATTAAAAATGTGGTAACTGAATTAACAGATTTTTCTATAGAAAAGTACTATCTATTCTGTCGCTTTTAGAATAAGTATAATCTTCAAGTAAGACCACTGATTTTAATATTCATGTCTTATGAAAACCACAAACTAGTTTCACTTCCTCTGATCATCTTTTAAAAGCTATAGAGGAGAAAACAAAAAAATAGATACTGTTTTTATAAAATAAATGAATCCCAAAATGGAGATTGCTATATGCTAGAATCAACAAAGCCAAAGCCAAAAGGTATGCAACCACCAGGGAGTGCATAATTGTAGGCACGATACTTAGCTGAGAGTTAGAGGCACACATCGTTTTATTGTGCTTCACTTCACTATGCTTCACAGATGTGTTTTTTACACATTGAAGGCAAGCCCTTACACCAGCAAAAACACTGTAACTCATTTTATTGCAATATTCGCTTTATTGTGGTGGTCTATAACTGAAACTGTAATGTCTCTGAACTATGCCTGTACTTTCCAATTAACTCAGCTTTAAGTTGAATATACTTACTTTCCCTGTATTCTATTTCTGCTTCCTTACGCAGTTTTTTCTCTCTGGCAAGAGCTTCGAGGCTTCCCCAAACTTCCAAAGATCTGTGCATAAACACATGACCAAGAACAGAGGACAATTTTAATAACTTTTATTTTAATCATATTTAAATCTAGATGAACTGTATATAACTATGTGACAATCTTACAACAATGCATTAGGTCCTTTAGGAAAAATATAAAGCACTGAAGGAACTTTTCTACACTAAATCTAAACAAAAGAGTAAATTCAACAGCCAGTTTGTTTTATAAATTAGAACAGATTTTTAGCTAAGTACTACACAGTACAAAAGTAATTCCCAAATTTGTAAATAAAAAAATATTCTACTTTTAAAATGTCACTTAAAAAATTCTAGCTCTCTCTGAAATGTGTTTTTATTACTCTCAAATTCAGCTTGCATTTTCATTCTAAAAGAACTATGTACTTACTTTGCCTCCACATCTGATCTCAAGTATACAGTAAAGGACTCAGTATCTTCATGGGGACTTCGTTGTCTGATTTTTCGAAGTTGTTCCAGATCACTGAAGAACAAAACATGTTGAATTTATTCAGAAAAGGTTCATACAATTTATGTACTTAAAACAATTATTAAGAACAGATAAAAGCTACTATATTAATCCTCATCTTAAGACTATAGATCTGTGTAGCTTTTGAAGATCAGTTTATAAAGATTACATTTTGTACACAAAAGTTGGTCTACAGACTAAAAAAAAATTATTCTTGATGCTCAATATAGATACCATAACATAATACACAGAGATTAAATTCCTTCATGTGCTTACATTTTATCTGCTATGGACACACCACTGCAATGTCTGGTGTACGAAAAAAAAAAGTGAAAACTGGAAAGAACATGGATTAGAGTATCATCCCTCTATTTAAGATTTTAAATTTAAAATTTAAAGTCCTAGTTATTTATATCCAGATTAATACTGTGTTAATATCATTCAAAGATATCAAGTCACAATGATTATGTGTCAATTCCATGCTATTTAACAATTTTTCTCTTCTCTTGAATTCTGAAGTTTATATATTCATCAAGTATCCGCTAGTCATACTATATATATTTTTTGGGGGGGGGAACAGGACTTTATTGGGGAACAGTGTGTACTTCCAGGACTCTTTTCCAAGTCAAGTTGTTGTCCTTTCAATCTTAGTTGTGGAGGGTGCCGTTCAGCTTCAAGTTGTCCTTTCGGTTTTAGTTGTGGAGGGCGCAGCTCAGCTCCAGATCCAGTTGCCCGTTGCTGGTTGCAGGGGGCGGAGCCCACCATCCCTTGTGGGACACGAGGAACTGAACTGGCAACCTTGTGGTTGAGAGCCCGTGCTCCAACCAACTGAGCCATCCGAGAGGCAGCTCAGCTCAAGGTGCTGTGTTCAATCTTAGTTGCAGGGGGCTCTGCCCACCATCCCTTGCGGGACTTGAGGAACTGAACTGGCAACCTTGTGGTTGAGAGCCCACTGGCCCATGTGGGAATTGAACCGGCAGCCTTCGGAGTTAGGAGCATGGAGCTCTAACCGCCTGAGCCATCGGGCCGGCCCCTAGTCATACTATATTTGATTACTAGTGTTCCTAAGAAAATTCTGTAACAGTGATGGAAAGACCTATAAATAAAAATGTGGTAACTAAGGAATGTTACTAAGTTCTAGAAATTAAATCTGGAATTTAAAAAAAATCAACAACCAACTATATATCACGTTAGTAAAAAACTTTGGACCAGGTATCAAAAGATTATTTGAGTTTTCTCTCTGTCACTGACTCACTACATGAGCTGAGCCATCACTAACACATTTACTATGTTTCCTGGCCTGTAATGTGGAGACAGGAATACCTACCGGACTTAATTCACAAAAATTTTGTGAGAACTAAATGAAATACTCTATGTGAAATAGAATATAGTTTTACATCAATGTTATAATTGATTATCGTTTTAATAGTTATATGTTATAAAATTGATTATAGGATTCCTTACTTTTTGATATTACACCACAAAGGAGGTGACCATGAGGGAGAGGGGGAAAAAAAGGTCAACCATATCTGGCATCTCTAATAACCCAAGAAGGCTTCCACATAAATATGGCTTTTGTAGGCAAACACATAAGGGAAACTTTTTAAATATGTGACAATATAATGTCAATAAATCTTTACGATTGTAAGAAAATTAGTAAAAGATACCAGAAAGAAGTAAAAGTAATTTATACTTAACAGAAACCACATATTGAATATAAACCTAAATGTACTAACTAAATTAAGCACCACTCAATTCTGCTAGCCCAAAAAACAAAACTTTAAAAAGTCAAACATAGGGGCCGGCCCAGTGGCTCAGGCAGTTGCAGCTCCATCCTCCTAACTCCGAAGTCTGCCAGTTCGATTCCCACATGGGCCAATGGGCTCTCAACCACAAGGTTGCCAGTTTGATTCCTCGAGTCCCACAAGGGATGGTGGGCAGAGCCCCCTGCAACTAAGATTGAACACGGCACCTTGAGCTGAGCTGCCGCTGAGCTCCCGGATGGCTCAGTTGGTTGAAGCGCGGGCTCTCAACCACAAGGTTGCCAGTTCAATTCCTCGACTCTTGTAAGGGATGGTGGGCTGCGCCCCCTGCAACTAGCAACGGGCAACTGGACCTGGTGCTGAGCTGCGCCCTCTACAACTGAGACTGAAAGGACAACTTGAAGCTGAACAACACCCTCCACAACTAAGATCGAAAGGACAACTTGACTTGGAAAAAAGTCCTGGAAGTACACACTGTTCTCCAATAAAGTCCTGTTCCCCTTCTCCAATAAAAATCTTAAAAAAAAAAAAAAAAGTCAAACATAAAAATATGCAAACATTACTGATAATTCTGCCACGTGAATCTAACAATAAAACTCCTACTAAAATCATGTGTAATACAAAGGTTTTGAAAAATTTGCCTTTTGAATTTAAGTAGCCCAAAAAGACTGAAGTTGCTCATGCCAGAGCAGAATTCAATTTAGTAAGCAAACAATTTTACATTTTTTTCGACTGAATAAAAATATTTCTTCCGTTAGCCGTGAGACAATAAAACTGCTGGACACTTTGGCCTTGGGCTTCCGGCTTCTAGAATTGTGAGAAATAAATTTCTTTTGTTTATAAACAAAAACAAAACAAAATATATATACATATACATGTTTGTGTATGTGTGTGCGTGTGTGTATGTACACACATATGCATTTCTTCAATCTGGAAGAAGCCATGGGAAAGTTTCCACATGGATGGTAGCAGGCAACACATTCTAAGAATTAAATAAATGGTCATTTAGATTAGGCAAACTGCCACATTTTTAAAAAAAATTACTGTACCTGGATTTAAGGCAGAACTCATTCATTGCTCTGACTCCAGTGATGAAATTATTCTGAGTGTACTTTGGTCCATATTCCCTCTTCTTAAGGACTGCTTTGACTAAAACCAAAATTATAGGAAAACATAAAAAATATGTACAACAAAAGTCACATTTAAAGATGAACATATGCTGAATGCTGAAGCTTTGCTAATGAATTCCATAAAATATTGCTCTTTTTCCTGATGCACTAAATGGCTTCAGAAAAGAAAATTCTCCCAAGTGCAGAATAGACATTTGTAGCCATCTAGCTTTTATCTCCATAGTTCATCTTTAACTGATGCCAAAAGGCCAACCCTCTGTCTAATGGACATCTTGGATAGGTATCACAATTTAAACTGCTTAGGGGCTAAATACAAATGAATTTAGGGGCGGCCGGTTAGCTCAGTTGGTTGGAGCGGGTGCTGGAAGCACCAAGGTTGCTGGTTCAATCCCCACATGGGACACTGTGAGCTGCGCCCTCCTTAAAAAAAAAAAAAAAGAAAAAAAATCACAAAAATGAATTTAAGTTCCAATTAGAAATTATAAGATAATTCAGTGTTTTCAAACTGTGGGGTAAAAACAGCATTTTACAAAAATGAAAATAAAAAGTAATTAAAAAGTGCTGATTGTAATTAAAAGTAAGTACTTGTGAAAACTTTTGTTTTTCAGTTACATATATATATACATATATATATAACATATATACATACACATAACGTATATATATATATACACACATACACATATGTATATTTGTGTGTATATATACAGAGGGTGCCAAAAATTGTATACACATTTTAAGAAAGGAAAACATTATATTAAAATTATGCTGATGGTGACCACTTTGAACACCTCTTGTAATTGCAGAAGTCAAATGTGACTTGCATTCATCTTTCGTTATCAGTATATACTGAGCATTACAATTTTAATAGTTAATACGTACAGCATACATATATATGTATACACACATGCATATATACACTAAGTTATCAAGTAGTATTTCTTATGTGGGCTGCAGTCAGAATGGTTTGAAAACTACTAGACTGTTTCATATAATGTAACAAAAGGAACATTTTTATCAGTTAAAAATTATAGGGGGCGGACAGGTGGCTCAGGCGGTTGGAGCTCCGTGCTCCTAACTCCGAAGGCTGCCGGTTCGATTTCCACATGGGCCAGTGGGCTCTCAACCTCAAGGTTGCCGGTTCGGCTCCTAGAGTCCCGCAAGGGATGGTGGGTAGTGCCCCCTGCAACTGGGAATGAATACCGCACCTTGAGCTGAGCTGCCGCTGAGCTCCAGGATGGCCCAGTTGGCTGGAGCGCGGGCTCTCAACCACAGGGTTGCCGGTTCGACTCCCATAGGGGATGGTGGGCTGTGCCCCCTGCAACTAGCAGGGCGGCTGGACCTGGAGCTGAGCTGCGCCCTCCACAGCTAAGACTGAAAGGACAGCAACTTGAAGCTGAATGGCACCCTCCACAACTAAGATTGAAGGGACAACAGCTTGACTTGGAAAAAGGTCCTGGAAGTGCACACTGTTCCCCAATAAAGTCCTGTTCCCCTTCCCCAATAAAATCTTTAAAAAAAATTATAGAAAATTTATTATGGGTTATAGGTAAAATACTATATTCTATTAAATTATTTTCCTATTGCTAAGTATCAAAGTGGTCAAAAAAAGCCAGACCGAAAAAAATGGCCAGAGATGACAACAAATACTAATTTGGCATCAATTATAATCTGTGAATTAAAAAGTACATTCAATTATGGTCTATGTTTATAAGTCATATTATACAGTGAGACTTTTGGTCACGATACAGGTAAATAACATAAGCAAATATCTGAAGAGCAAGAGCAAAACAAAAGAAGAAACTCCAGTGTTCTGTTCCAAATTGTCACCTAGTCACTTCATATTCTATTCTCATGTATACTAATTCATAAGTTTTCTGTTCTACTTCCAAGTTGAAAGAGCAAATTAAGACTAAAATTATCCATCACTACAGTAGATTAAAAGATTCTTAAACTATCAAAAGAGTCTTAACTATTAAAATCCAATGCACAGATACCTAACATTTCAAAACATTTCATAAATAAAGTTCAGTATGAAAATCAAAACCTTATTTGAAAAAAAAGTATATAAAGAAGTTCAAGTTTCTCTTTGTGTGAGCTCACATCTCTGAAATGTCTTACTCCAATAATCCTAAAACTTAAAATCCAGATGAGTTTCTGTAGAGCAAAGGGGAGAATTAAATCTCTCTTTTAAAAGATCAGGTGTTTTGTTTTGTTTTTAATTACTTTTTAAAAATTTCTTCAAAGTAGCTAGAAATCCCTGTTGACCTGTCCTGGCCCAGATTATTAATGATAATGACTGCTATAACAACATTAATTATGACTGCACACTGTGTATCATCTTCACAATTATCCTACAAAAGAAGTCCCATTTTTAGCACCATCTTCTAGGAAAGAATACTGGCTCAGAGAAGTCAAGTAAACTGCCCAAAGCCATACAAATGGAACATGGTGGGGCCAAAAAATTGAATCTGGTTTTGTCTGACGCCGAAGCCACAGCTCCTAATCACGGTTACTGCCTCCACAAAACCCGTTACTGTGCAAATGGGAGCCATAGCTCATTGGAAGCCCCTGCTCCTTATGAAAAACAGAGCTGCAAACAAAAATTCCTTCATTACACAATTTCTCCTAGAAGAGAAAGTCAGACAAGAATATTCAAACTCTACCTGGATTTGAAAAAGCTGTAGCTGAGAGTTGTTGGCCTTTTATTCTTTAATCACATTACTTTTCTAAAATGACAAAGCACTTAATGATTTTTTCATTACTCCTTTCTTTGGGCTTTTGAAAAAACAATTACCACAAAATTTGTGACCAAAATGTAAAGTAAACTTCAATAGAAGTTTAGCTTATGAATAGGAGAATAAATCCTTATGGTCAATATAGTTAAAGGAAAATAAAATATATCCTTATAGTAATATAACTATCAAAGCTCTATTTTATATGTAAATATTATAAATATATAACACTAATTTTATATATTTATTTCAAAACACCATTATAATACAAAAAGAGAATAAAAATATATTTACCTCTTACTTGGAGAGGATCTTGCTTAATAAGTGGAGCTTTGAGTTCTTCACCCATATTTTCTGCTGTAAAGTTTATTTAAAAAGTTTACATTAAGAAGTAGCTTTCTTACAAACCTACAAACTTACTATTAGCTAACAATCTGGCAGTGTATAAAAAAGATAATATATCATAGACAAGTTGGATTTATCCTAAGAATGTTAAGAGTAATTAAACATGAAAAAGGCCACTAAATCCCCTCATTAAGAGATTAAAGGAGAAAGACCACAGAATCATTTCAGGAGCTAAAGAAGACGTACATAATAAAATAAAACATTCATGCAAGTTTCAAACGCTTTTTAAAAATTAGGACAAAAAGGAATTTCCTTAGAGGATAAAACAAACCGAAAACTGTAATATAGTCAATGGGGAAACTTTCCATGCATTCCTTTAAAATGAGGAACAAAACAAGGACACACACTCTTGATTTTTCTAGGTAAAACTGCGCTAGAGATACTGTTCAATGAAGAAAAAATGACTATGAAGTAGTTACTGAAACTACTGTGCAACCCGCCCACCAAAAAAATTAAATAAAAGGAAACTGGAAGCTACCTCACACCATCAACAACCAGGTAGGTTAATAACTTTAATGGGAAGACATTTACCTGCCTAACAGACAATGATATAGACTATATTTATAGTGGAGTCAGATTTCTTAACAAAATACAAACAACACAAGAAAAAAATGGACAAATTCTGCTAAATTAAAATTCGGAACATCTCTTCATCAAAAGACCCCATAGAAAAAGAAAGAAAAGGCTCAAACTGGGAAAGGGTATTTCCAACAAACAGAATCAAAAAAGGAGTATCAAGTACATTTAAGAATTCTTTCAGATCAATGAAAAACAACCCACTAGGAAAAAAAGGAGAGAAGAACAAACTTGCATAGAAAGAAATACAAATAGCCAATAAACATATGAAGAGATAATTACTTCATTATTAACAGAATCAAAATGAAAACTCAAGATGCCATTTTACAATCTGCAGATTAGGAAAAATGAAAAATTATAACAATACGTAATGTTGGCAAGGGTATGGAGCAATAGGAACTCATACACTGCTGGTAGAAACAAACAGGCACAAGATAAAAAAATAGCTTTGGTAAACAAGTGGGCATTATCTAATATAGTGAATACAGCATAATTTATGACATAGCAATTCTACTTCTAGGTACTTAGCTCAGAGAAACTTGCCTGAGGGCACAAGAGGTAAATCAATGTTCAGAGCAGCAATATGTTCTGTTGTTTCAAACTGTAAACAACCCAAATGAACATAAGCAAGAGAATAAACTAACCATGATCTATTCATGTATCTCATACAGCGGTGAATAATTAAGCCCTTACTATGTGCCAAGCAGTATTCTAAGCACTTTACGTGTACCAACTCATTGAATTCACACAACAGCCCTAAAAAGTACATGTTATAATTATCTCCATGAAAATCAATGAACCAGACATATATACCGTGAGGATAAATCTTAGCAACAAAACTTAGTGAAAAAAGTAAATTACAAAAGAATATATACAATAAGCTATCACAATGATGTACAAACACAAACTAAACTAACAATTAGGGATATATACACGAATGTCTAAATCTATATATGTATTTTGTTTTTCCCCTTCTTCGGCCTTCCCCCCTCCCACACTCTGGTTCAAGCAGTTGTTTCTCAGTCTAGTTGTATAGGACACAACTCTCTGGGAACTCATGTGGGAATCGAACCAGAGACCTCAACGTTAGGAGCACGACGCTCCAACCACCTGAGCCACCAGGCTGGCCTTACATATACATTTTTAAGTCAAGAGAGAAAAACAAAATTCAGAATAGTCACACTGGACGCATAGGGTGAATGGAACTATGAAGAGAACGATAAAAAATGTAAGGTTCTTAGGCTAGGTGGAAAATTCCTGGGTATTGATTTTATTATGTTGCCTAACTTACATATACACTGCATATATCCTTTCATAAGTAACAAATATTTTATAATAAAAATCTCACCCTTGAAACATTTTCCTTTATACCCTCATTCAATCACAAAATAGTATTTCAGAGTTTATTAATGGCTAACATTTACTAAGCATTTACCATATGCCACATACCATACTATGTGCTTTATGTGTATTATTTCATTTAATCCTCCCAAAGCTGCTCTGAGGTAAGTACTATTATCTTCATCTTACAGATGAGGAAACTGAGGCGCAGAGAAATTTTATAACTTCCTCCAAAGACATACAGCTAGTGTTACATGGAGTCACTGTAAGGATTGAATCCGAAGTCATTTTGATCAATCTATGTCTTAACCACTTTCTTATATTGCCTCTATATTTAAAATAATGTTTGATTTATGAGTAGATATTTGTGTAATTTTCATGGGAGGGAAAAGAGGACAGAAGTGAATACTGGATTACCTCTTCCCCATTTCAGGGGGAAGAGCAGGATGGAGGCAACAGGTTGAGGTAAGAATGGGAGATGAAGAAGTAAAAGCAGTATTTGGACTTTTCAGCAGCAGCTGGAAAGGAGAATGGAAACAAGGAAAGAGTAACTGTATTTTACAGAGAAATGGGAATGATGAAGTAAAGGGAGAAACTGTTGGTGTAGTAAATTAAGAAGATAATCACAAGAGCAAAATCCTTGAGCACATGATATAGAATTTCTAGAACATACATCTCTGAAAACATGTAATCAAACAGAAATGAACTATTTCCACATATTTAGAATACTAATGTATTTAAATGATATGCAACACCATGAAATCTTACTACTTAATTAGTGGTACATTTGGACATCAGAAGTCTTATTGTCTGTTTTCAGTTTACCACCCTTTTTTCTTTGCTTTTATTTTTATTTTGCCTTTCCTGCCATCTGTTAGATTGGTAGTTTTCTATATCCTCCTCCCACTCCATTCCCCATGCTGGTTTGGAATTTATAATATTCTATTTCTATTGTTTTAATGATTCCACTTAAAAATTTTACATAATCTTTCTAACCATCTATAAAGTTATTCAGTAGCTCTATCTTCCTCTAGAACCACTGAATAATTCTATCTAGTTTACTACTTCTAACTAAAATTTCAGCATTTAGTATTTTTAAAAGTTTATTATTTTTTGCTATTACTAGTTAATTTTACAAACATATTTTATCCATTTCCTGCTTGTCACTGTCTTTTTTTTATATCCCAACCCTTCTGTACCTCTGGGTTTACTCTGCACCTTATAGAAATACATACTTTAATAGTTTTTTTAATGTGTCTAGGTTAGTAATAAGTCACATTTATCGTTATACATAGGGTGCCAAAAACACGTATACACAGTTTTAAGAAAGGAAAAACCTGTATTAAAATTGTAATTATATATACCAATAACAAAAGATGAATACAAGACACGTTTGACTTCTGCAATTACACATTGCTACCGTAATTCAATTCAACTTTGAAAAGTAATACATAGATAACATCTCTGAAAATGTGTATACATTTTTTTGGGAACCCCTGGTATATGAAAATGTTTTTATTTTGTCTTAATTCTAGAATCATTAATTAGACCAGTGTAAAATCATAGGGTAACATTTTTCCTGTAAGTAAAAGGGTTTAATTATTTTGAATAAAGATTATTTAATTAAAAAAAATTCTAGGTTAACATTTATTTTTCCTTTTACCCTTTCATGGATAATACTCCAAGGCACTTCTCCCTTTGTTTTCTGCATATTGTTACAGATAAAAAGTCTACTTCAAAACAGTAACAAGTGGACTGATAGCACTCTGACTTTTCTTTTTGGAAGCTTTAGAGCTGGGATGCTTCTTGTTTGGTTTTTTCACAGGTGTGGCTTTCTTTTCACTTATCCTGCTTAATACTCCAAGTGTACTTTTGATTTGAAGATTCTTGTTTTTCTCAAATTCTGAAAAATTCTCATCCATTGTCTTTTTATATACTTCCCCACCATTTCTATATTTTCTTTTTCTCTGAAATGCTTATTAAATGTAGGCTAGAGCTTCATGCCTCTTCAAATGCTTTCTTATTTTTTTGAAAACTTTTTGCTTTCCTTTGTGCATTCAACCTGAATTTCAATGTGAATTCTCTACTTCAATATGAATGATCAATTAGATTTTTATTTTAGTGACTACACTTCCATTTCTAAGATATTTAGTTGGCTCTTTTCCAGATTTATGTGTTCTGGTTTTATGTCTGCCAGTTTTTGTTTCAAAATATCTGAGTCCTTCATTTTGAGGAAATTAAACTTTAAAAAAATTCAGGCTGTTTTTTTAATGTCATCTGGAGTTAATTCATATTTGATTGTTGATTTTTTGGCTTTCTTCACATTAGGATTCTTCATATATTTTTTATTGAGATATAATTGACATATAACGTGTAAATTTAAGGTGTACAATGTGTTGATTTGAGATATATATATAGCAATATAATCTTTCCTGTATTTTAAAATTTTGGAATTTGCAATCTTATTCTGAATAGGACATATCCTTCCCCTCTCCTCTTCATGCTCTAGTGCTCAATCTGATGTTTCTATCCTGAACCAAATCTCATATGGCAATTTTAAATTCCTATCTCTCAATCCAGTCTCCAAGCCAGTATATCGCAGGTTTCAGTTCCAGTTCTTCCTCTTGCCTCCCTACCCGACAGCTTCCCACAAGACAGAGCCTCAGGTAACAGAAGGAAGAGGCTCCTTTCATCCTCCTGTACGGGGGTGGGTGAGTAACTTCAAACAGAATCTGACTCTAACACCTGGCTATGCATGTAGCATCTGTAAATGCATTACCCCAAACAAGCCAAACTCCTGGCGCCAGTGCCTTCTTACAGACCCAGAGCCTGGCACTATCTGTTCCATTTCTTGGACATAGCATGTCTTTTTTTGAATACAGCTGTTTCTTCAATTTTTCTGTATTTTATCTATCACTCCAATGAGTGAGTAGTAGAATAAGTACTTCAAAGCATCTATTCACAATGCCATCCTGTTCAAAATTTCTGCCTATCTACTGATTTACCTTCTTTCAAGGCTTTTACGGATAAATTAAACTCCAATAGAGTAGGCACTAACAAAGACAAAACTCTCTTTGAAATAAAGGAAAAAATATTTTATGTAACTTTTAGTACATTTCTTAATTATATTATTTCAGTGAAAACCACTGGGGAAATGATTTAACGTGGTATGCTATGTTTTGATAACTAAAACATGCACAGAAACTCCAAAACGGCTTTATTTTAACTATCCACCAAAACCTAAGTAGGTTATGATGGCACACTGGTAAGTTAAAGATAGGCTTAAAAACACTTCTGTTTAAATAATGACCACAGCTTGTGACATTTGACATTTAACAATTAAATGATTATGATTTTATTTATGTATCTAGCTACACAGCAAGCAAATTCTCAAGCACCTTTGTAGAATCTATACATCAATTTCCTAAAAGTTTGCTTTGGGGAACAGACAGAAGGGTAGAGGAAAGTGAAAGCAAAGCAGTGGTGGAACAATAAACTTTCAACACTTTGAAAACTCTGAACAACTGAAATGTACTGTCAAAAATGTCAGAGACACCCCTCCTTTCCACAATGAGCAGTCACTCAACCAAATCACATAAAATGAATTACATTGAGACTGATAATTTTGGATATTCTCCCTACAAACTATCTAGGTATTACTAATTATATAGTGTTAAGAATCACAAACAAGAAATGCTACTAAATGACTCCAACACATGTATGAATACTTACTGTGTACATCTCCATCTTAATAAACTCCCACTGAATCACTGGAGTAGAATCTTTATGATTTCAGTAAGTAACCAGACATTCTATCCGTGAATCTCTCTAGATACTTGGTTTAAGCTCAAGCCTTGGCTGTTTGCCACACACCTTGTCATTAGCAAAATTAAAACTAATTTTACTGAAATTTAAAATATCTGAATGCTCCTTAAAAACTTGAGGATTCCTTGGCAAGTCTCTGCCTCTTTATGAGCTGTTCCTGACTTCATCATGTGATTTGAATTATTCAAAAGTCAATTTCAAACCCTTAAATATACAAATTATCTTTGAATCAATCAATTACTTGCTGTCTGTCTGATAGCTAACAATGTCTGATTTGGTCTAAGCAAATTCTGAAAAATTAAGCCCAAAATATGCAATGTATTTATAATCTAAGAAAATAAGTGAACATTTTATTCCAGTCAGCAGAGAAAAAAGAAGCATGGATTTCAATTTCAAGCATTTTACATAGTGGAACCAATATTAAATATTTTTGCCTGAGTCTATGTTCACCTCAGAAGAGCGTAACATAGTTTACCCTTAATTACATTATTGCATCACTTGTTTCTTCTCCCATTTCTATGATCTAATAAATATGCTTATTTCTGGAACTTAGGGACTCACTGCACTCTCCAACCCCTCATCCTCTAATATCAGAACTCTCAATCAATATTTATCCCAGCAGTTCACTATCACAAGGGAAAGAAAAGAAATTGGTTAAAAGTGTACAGGAAGCCTGAAAGGAGGATAATGCATAGGGAAAAGGATGAAAAACAGGCATCATAAACATGAATACAGGCTTCTCAAGAAATCTGTACAATCTTCCGCTGTGAAAGACATTCAACTAAAGGAAAGGTAGCCTTGAAATGTTTATTATTCTTCAAACACTCTATTCTCCCAACACTATACCTTCCTTGGTTTTTCTCCTACCTTTCTGGTCTGCTCCTCCTCAACTATTCTTTGCAGGCTCCTCTTCTTCCACCTGTCCTTACTCACTGGGGTTTTGTACTAGAAGATTTTATCTCCTAACTCTAAACACTCCCTGCACTGTCTCAAACACACCCAATGACTTCAGTTTCCACGATGGGTACAGCCAATATTTCTTAAATCTGTATCTCCAGGTTAGAACTCTACATATTTATTCATTTACAAATACTTATTAAACCCCCTGCTAGATGCAAACCACTGTTGTAGGCACTGAGCTTCCCGCTATCATTGGGCTTGCAAACAAACGGGAGATGAAGAAATAAACAAACACTGAAAATGTCAGTCAACAACAAGTACAACGTACACAGAGCACAGAAATCAGGGTCAGATTAAAGACTGACTGGGTGGCTACTTTAGATTAAGTGACTGAGGAATGACTGCACAGAGCTGACCTTTGAAATGGATGTAAATGACCAGCAGAGGTCAGCCATGTGAAGTACACCTTGGAAAGAGGAAGCAACTGGAGCAACAGCCCTGTAATGAGAACAGGCTTGGTGTTTTCGAAGAACCAAATAAAGACTGGTTTGCCTGAAACATGAGCAAGTAAGTGAGCCAGTAAGAGTGAAGCAGGGAGCCCAGGAAGAAGGTTATTGTGGTGACCCAGCCAAGAGGTGACGATGTCTCCCAGAAGAGCACAGACACGTGCCATTTTATTGTGCTTCGCCTTATTGCTCTACACAGGTACTGCACTTTCATCAACTTCAAGGCAAGCCCCTCCACCAAAAAAAGACTGCAACTTACTGAAGCCTGAGTATTTGATGCTTAGAATTTTTTAGCAATAAAGTATTTTTTAATTAAGGTATGTACATTTTTAGACATAATGCTACTGCACACTCAACAGACTACATATAGTGTATGCATATCTTTTACATGCACTTGGAAACCAAAACATTTGTGTGACTCGCTTTGTTGTAGGGTCTGCACTGAATCCACAATATCTCTGAAGTATGTCTGTAGTATACCCACCTACCTACCAGTCAGCTGTTAAGATGTCCCAGAGGCACCTACAATTTAGATGTCCAAAACTGAATCATCATCTTCTCATTAGAGTATACTCTATCTAGCTTTGGTATTCCTAATTTTAGAAGCCAATGAAATCATCCACACAATTGCCCATCCCAGTAACCAGATACTGTCCTTTTCTTGACCCTCTCCTTCATTCCCCCAAATTCAATCACCAAGCCTTAATTATTCAGCTCCTGAATCTCGTGAGTTCATCTACTCCTTTTAAGAAACTCATTGCCATTAGCATGGTCTAAACCAGGGATGCCCAAACTTTTTTCAACGGTTTTCACCAAGGGCCATTTGCGGTAAAATACACAAACAGCCGGGCCACTCACTCGTGGTGAAGTACATATTGCCTCACCTGATTTATTTAAGTAAACTAAATATATTTTTGGAATTTGCTGCGGGCCAATAAAAAATGGATCCTGGAACGCAGTTGCCCCATGGGCTGCAGTTTGGACACCCCTGATCTAGACCCTCATTTGTATCACCACCTCCTTTGCAATCTGTTTTCCAGTCTGCAACTAGTTATCTTTCTAAAATCTTAAATCTAATCAAATACTTCCTCTACTTAAAATACTCCAATAGATTCTCACTGCCTACAAAACCAAGTCCAAACTCCTGAACAAGACCCTGATCTGACTACTGTTTACCTCTTGAGTTTCATCCCTTGGACTTTTAAAACTACCAACCCCACCACCAGGCCCTCCACTGACTGACTAGTCCAATCACACTACATTACTTGCAATTTTACCTTTCTCCACCATTCACCAGTACCTACTTTTCTTTCAGGTCCCTAATCAGATATCATTTCCTTATGGAAACCCTTCCCAAATACTAAAGACTCAGTTAGGTGTCCCTCCCATATGCTCCTGCAGCACACAGTATTCCCCCAGCACAGCACTTAATCTACCGTATTATATTGGTTTGCTTAATTTTCTATTTTAGCAATAGAGACTATAAACTCAGAGTCATTCTCATTTGCTACCATATAAAAAGTATTCAATAAATACTTCTTGACTAACTTAATGAATAAATGAATAAAGGACTTCTTTTTAATGCTGCACAGCAAACTAGATAGCCTGAACAAAATCTTTTCAAATGCATTGCTAAACTAGCAAAAAATTTCCGAAGAGGGCATAAACAAAGGAAAAGCAGGACCTCTATAGAATAAGTGAGCACACCAAAGCCAGCTTTTTCTCTGATGATATCTATTGACACTTATACTCTTTGAGCTTCTACCATCATGGTTGCAAGGGGCATGGGAGACGAGAGAATAAGACTCGCTCTGCTCAAGATGGAGAATTTAACAGGAGACACTCAGGAAAAAAGCTACGTACATAGGTGGTGTAACTGTCAACTAGAACTAATACACACAGAAGGGAAGCACGCCTGCCTTTACTTTGATGTTAAGCAGTGGGAAGAAAAGAACTCCCCTGAAAATCATAAGACTAGTCAGCCCTCATACAACTTTGTCGTCTGAATTCATGCTATCAATGTGATCTAAAAAATGGAAAGCAGGGAATTTAATTTAATGTGACCCCAATTTGTGTTCCCAGAATCTAATAATAGAGGCAAAAGCAAACTCTCTATGCAAAACCACATCTTCAATCCAGAGACATCAAACAGTCCTAAGATATAAAATCGCATGGAAAATGAACAACTCTCCGTTAAAAAAACAGAGATATGGCATCATGAATGACAGCAAAAAACAGAAAAAAAATAATATAGTGGGAACTGAAAAGACATCAGACAGCACGATTTTCCATCATAGAATATAAAACAGCTATATTTAATATGTCTAAGTATAAAAGAGAAGTTTGAAAATATAAGGAAGGAACATGAGACAAACCAAGTAAGGTGAAAAATACTTTCTAGAAATGAAACATATAATCATTAAAATTAGAAGCCCAACATATGTATCGACCAGCAGATCAGAAGTAACTAAAGAGAGAATGAGTAAACTAGGCAGACCTAAGGAAATAATCCAGAATTCAGGCCAGAAAATATAACACAAATAGAAAGTAAAATTCAGAAATAGAAAATATGACAGAGAAGTTTAGAGACCTGGAAAATAAAGCAAGAAGACGTAACATGTTTCTAATTAGAGTTCCAAAAGGAGATAATAGAGAAATGGGAAAAGACATCTGAAGGGATAGTTGCAGAGAACTGTATAATTCTTGAATTGTCAGAAAACAACAATAAGATAGTTTTACAGGTAAGTTCTAGCAAATATTTAAGGAACAAATATTCTTACACAAACTATTCCAGTATACAGAAAAAATGATTTTGAAAGATTTATACATACCTGCTTCATCGAATGATGGTATTTTTTCCACTCCGAGAGTTTTTGGTCCCTGTCCTTTCTGAACATTTGTAGAGTACAGCTTTACTTGACTCAATGTACAGGGAACCGTGTTTGAACAGCTTCCAAATGTCACTAAATTCTGCCATTCTAAAAGAAAAAATTTTACTTTAATTTCAAACAAATTCACAAGAATTTTTATACCCAATAAAAGATTCTACTATGATTAGAAAGAGAATGATTTTACTGAGTAACAGTAAAACTGATACTGCAAGACACCCAAATGTACAAGGCCAAGCCTTCCTCTCCTCTCCAGGTGTTTCACTGATCCTTGGGTAGACATGGACTAAATCTTATAAAGAAAAAATAAGGAGAATATTCCTGTTTTCTCTAATTTATAAATTTATTCATATGGAAACTTTAAAAATACATAAAATCAAATGAAACATTCATATTATTTAGCTATTCTGAAAGAAGTTCATCATATAGCACTCTTTTTTATTTTGTATGCTGGTTGCATGTCCAAAAAAATACTGGCATAGTGTACTTTTCAGAATAAAGAACTCTTGAGGTAGGAGGAGGTCAGGGCTTCCTATTCAAAATTCCCATATACCAAACTACTCAAAATTACCGTGTCCTCTTTCTACTAGCTGGAGATTTATTCCTCTTTCATTTCACAATCAATAAGTGAATTATATTAATCAGTCATTCATACCGTTACTGATTTTTTAAAATCAGATTAGATCAACATTTGATGAAATGCCTTAGTATAAGGGAATGTTAATTGAGGGAAGAATAGATTAATTATGAAGCACTTCAGCTGCTGCATCTGGGTTCACTGTGGACTTTAGAGGGCTGATATACAGAAGAAAAACATATTCCACACTTGCACAGATGTGGTAGAAAAGCAAATCTGTGTCTACTCTCATGTGATCTTTGTTCTCTTTTATGTTTTATATGCATACTTAGAATTCTCCCTTCTAAAAGAACTCAAAAACCCTTTTAGATATAATTTATGCATTTTCTAAAGTTTTAAGTGTAATAATAAAATTATATCATTAGAGATAGTTAAGTTTTTCCAAGAGTAGCGGGTTAAACATTTAAGAGTCGAGACTTTTCTAAATGCTTAATAATGATTTTACAAAAATACCAGTTCATGTACAGAAATATGCCTTCGAAAGTAAGTAAGCCTTTTCTTAATATCTCAGAGAATTCAACAGGAACCTAAGCTATTGCAAATGCTAAAGACAATTTGAAAAGCATGAGGGACATAAGGCAGCATAAATATGCACTCAAATTTCAGGCTTGGGACTTGTTTTCTTAACAAACTTCCTGATGTCAACTTACTCTTTTTCATTAATCTGGCAAATAATTGTTGAAGGCCCAGTATGTTTTCTGTCATTTGCCTCTATTTCTTAAAGGCTAAGCAAAGCAAACATAACAGTGTATCTTCTTGCACATTAAAATATATAGGCTACTCCTAAAGACATTTCTCCAGAGAGGACATACAAATGGCAAATAGACACATGAAAAAGTGCTCAACATCATTAATCGTCAGAGAAATGCAAATTAAAAAGCACAATGAGATATCACCTCACCCCAGTCAGAATGGCTATCATCAACATGACAAATAGTAACAAGTGTTGGAGATGCTGTGGAGAAAAAGGAACCCTCATACAATGTAGGTGGGAATGCAGACTGGTGCAGCTATTATGGAAGGCAGTGTGGAGGTTCCTCAAAAAATTACGATTACCATATGACCCAGCAATCCCTCTCCTGGGTATCTACCCAAAAAATCTGAAAACATTTATACATAAAGACACGTGTGCTCCAATGTTCATTGCAGCTTTGTTTACGGTGGCCAAGACATGGAAACAACCAAAATGTCCTTCGATAGATGAATGGATAAAGAAGTTGTGGTATATATACACAATGGAATACTATTCGGTGGTAAGAAAAGATGAAATAGGACCATTTGTGACAACATGGATGGATCTTGAGATTATAATACTAAGTGAAATAAGTCAAACAGAAAAAGCAGAGAATCATGATTTCACTGATATGTGGTATATAACCAAAAACAACAAAAGAACAAGACAAACAAATGAGAAACACAAACTCATAGACACAGACAATAGTTTAGTGGTTACCAGAGGTTAAGGGGGGAGGAGGGAGGCAGATGAGGGTAAGGGGATCAAATATATGGTGATGGAAGGAGAACTGACTCTGGGTGGTGAACACACAATGGGATTTATAGATGATGTAATACAGAATTGTACACCTGAAATCTATGTAACTTTACTAACAATTGTCACCCCAATAAACTTTAATTAAAAAAATTATATATATGGGCTACTAGCAAAATTAATTAGTGAAGCAAAGGCTACAGCAAATTCTTCCAAGAAACCTAATCGGTAGATAAAAATCTTCTTCACCATGGCCACTGGTGTTCTGACCTGTCAACCCTATTCAAAATATCTTTTGTGATTATTAGATAACAAAGACAATATGCCACAACACCTTTTGTCACCACTAATGAAATACTTTTATAGAGACTGTGCTAAAGTGTTTAAAGACGGATTACTCCACAGTCTAGAGGTTCTCCTTAGATTTTAAAACATTTTATTAAAGAAAATTTCAAACATATGCAAAGGTGGGATAAAACAATACAGTAAACGTCCATGTACCTATTGCCTACCTTCAATAATTATCAACTTACGGTCAATCTCTACCCACACCATTATCTCCTCACCTCTATATTAATTTGATGCAAATCTCAGACATAATATAATTTCATTCACTAACATTTCAGTATGTATTCTGAGACAAGAGCGTCTTTAAATATAGCCACACCATTACAAATAAAAAAATAAACAATACCTTAGTATCACCAATATCCAGTTGTTACATGTGTTGTAATTTTTTTGTGTGAACAGATCCTAATAAGATCCACATACTGCAATTGGTTGAGATGTCTGTTAAGTCTCTTTTAAGCTAAAGGAAGCCTTTTTTGGGGGCAATTTTTAAGTTGAAAAAATTAAGTTGTCCTAAAATTTTGTTCTGGTAGTTTTCCAGTCTACATTTTGCTGATGGAATTAATTGGTATAGTTTATCCTGTTCTTCTATAATGTCCTATAAATTGATGGATCTAAAGGCTTTATCCAAATTCTATTCTTTTTATTAGGACACCACCACTTGTTAGATGCTGATAGTTGTTTCATCAGGAACCACATAATATTTGGTTGTCTCTCCTTTTTGTGATAGTGTATGCTGTTGTTCAATGCCTAGACCCATTCATTCATTAGGTGGTTACAAAATGGTGATATTTTAACATTATCGCTTTTATTGGTCACTTTGTAGTACTCTACAAAGAGAACATTCTCTTCATTTATTTAACCAGCAGTATAGTTCATAGAGGAAACTAGGCTAAATGTTTAATTGTCCCCTTTATTTACTAGTTCTCAAAATAATGAGTTCATGACCTACCATCTGCAGTAGTGACATGTTAATTTGTGTGTATCATGTATCATTATGATTTCATAGATTTAAACATTATTTGATGTATTTCAATCCATTTTAGTCATTATCCTGATTATTACTCAAACAGTGCCATTTTTGGCTCATAGTCTCTTCAAATTGACTCCTGCGTCTATTTGACAGTTTCCTAGTAATCTGATAGCTTTCTTGTTGGCTGTTTTGAAAAGTCCTTAATTTTTAACTTCAGTAGAATTTCAGGTATCAGCAACTTTAAAAGTACACATTTGACATTAAAACAAGATCAAAAATTGCACAGAACTTACAGGACACATTACCGCCTTCAACATTTTCTATTCTAAAAATATACAGGACAACATTTGGGTCAATAAAACAAATAATACCTAACACTCTGCAGTAGAAACACACCATCTGCTGAATAAATTACTGAATTCATTATTTAATTCTAGGAGGCAGAAAAAAATATCACCAACCATTAATACTGTTTCTTCGAGGTGCCTTCGTATAGATTAATCTTACCTTTGGTGCTCACTGTTCTACAGGCCTGGACAAGGACCTTACTGCTGTACACATAAGGGACGTTTCTTCATCAAGACTACAGAGCTACTGGTATCTCTATCTAGTCACAACAATCACTCTACTCTGCTTTTATTTTACTGTCTGTGCCTTCGGAGCTCCTCATGACCACCACTACTGATCACTTGTCCTCTCTCCAATTTGGTTTGCTACAGAGGAAATTTGGCCTTTTTTTTTCAGGCTACAACAAACAAGACGAGAAACACTTTCTCCCATGTAAACTGACAATTCTGCCTACTATGTATGTTGCTTAGGTAATAACAATTACTAAAAACAAACAAAAAATTTCTTGCCGTTTGGAATGTTTTATTTCTGCATAATTTCAGCACCAAACTTGTACCCTAAGTCTTCCAGAGGTCAGTCTCTGCTTAAGAAATGATTTCAGTCATTTTTCCCCAAAATTTCTAAAGCACTGACATATTAAAAACTAAATCGTTGTTACACTTATTTTTAAAGAAGTTAGTGTGGATTTAAAATACACAATAAGCAGAGTAGCACAGTGGAAGCTTGCTGGACCCACAAAATACACAATAATATAGAATGCAAAAACTATTCTTTATGGTATTATTTATAACAGCAAAAATTGCAAACAACATAAATGTTCCCCAATAGAATGATTAAGTTATGAAAGGTCCCTATATTTTCATTGCGTATTCATTTAAAACTTTTAATAACACGGGAAAACACTCATAACATTGCACTTAAAAAGCAGGAGACAAAATAATACACTGATTTCAACAAATGTGACTGGTGAAATATCTGGATTATGCACTACTTTTACTCTATACTTTTATTCTAGGAGGCAGAAAAAAATATCAAATACACTTTTGGTATATTTTCAAAAAATGCCTACAATTTAAAAACTAAGAATATTTCCATTGCAAAGTTACTTTTAGTATTATTACTGCTAATATTAACACACTATCCCTAGCTTGCTTTCAGTTAGCCAAAAATGCAGGGAAAGTCACTTTTATGCCTAATCATCAAGTAAGCAAAAGCATGACCCAGACTGGGTGGCTCAACCCGGAAGACTACCACTGATGAGTTTTCTCCAGAACAGAGTAAGCAACAAGGAATCCTTTTCTTTTTTTTAAAGTAAAGAATATGAAATGCTGACAACTTCCTGCACTGCCTCTTGGCACACATTTCTACTGCCTTGCTTAATTCTTCTTAATATTTGCTTAGAAAAAGTAAAAACAGCAATAACAATATCTAATACATTAAGGACTTACAAAATGCAATTGCCCTAAATGATTTACCAGTTAGAAATGACCACATTTTATCATTTATATTCCAAAACATGTATCAAAGCCATCTACTACTCTCCACCTCCCCCGCCAACTACCATGGCCCAGCCACCATCTCGGTCACCTAGATCACTATAATGTAACAGCCACCTAATGATCTCCTACTCACCTTCCCCTTTCCAATCCATGCTTCACAAAGTAGTCAGAGGGATGTTTTAAAAAACATCACCCTTTTTTTAACCTACGGCCTAAAGGGCTCTGAAACCTTTCAAACCTTATTTCATACCCCACCAGCCCGGCCCCCACAGCCGACCCCAGCCACAGCAGGTTTCTTTCCGCTCATGAATACCACTAGTCTGAACTTCAGGGCTCCTATATGCTCTGCCTAAATTGCTCCTTGCCCCAGTCTTCACCTGGCATGCTCATTTTCATTTTTCATACCTTGGCTCAGTAGAAAAACTAGAGCTCCAGGCCAGCATATCTGGCCCCTGCTGGCTACTTTCCAGCCCATCACCCTGCTTATTGCTTGTATAGCACTTAGATGTTTTCTCATCCCTAGCGTGTGCCCAATGAAGGCAGAAACTGTGTGTGTCGTCCAGCACTACACTACCGGCATCTCTTTATTAAATGATCCTCCCTCACAAAAGCCCCATGAGGCACATACTATGGTTACCCTCACTTTCCAGTTATAAATCCTATCATTAACTTGAACCACATAGAATCATGCTGTCAAGTCTGCCAAAATGCTCTTTTATAACTGTCAATGTTCCTATTAGTTAAAATTGTTAAAATTCCCACTCTACTTTTCTTATGGTAATAAAGATGACCACAGTAGAGACAGGAATAAATACAAAGGTTTAATTTTTTTTTTATTTAAAAACCACACTTTTATTAAATTCAGACTGAAGCAAAAGCACGTATCTGTTTAGTATGTGGTACTTGAAGGAGCATCCTGCCACCTCAAATTTTGTCAAATGAAGCAAGGCATAAATACATGGAAAACTAAGAACGTGCTCTATGCAAAAACCAAAGAAACTTAAAAGAAAAAAAGGATACATTTACTATAGAAAGTAAGTAGCATTTTTATTATTTGAAAGTATATGGTCATTGTAGATCATGTGAAAAATAAAATTAAAAATTTTTTCTAGAGAAACTCACTGTTAATATCATGGTATGTATCCTTACTAAATTTTTTTCTAGTTTTACCTAAAAGTACATTAAGACATTTTCCCATGTCACTAAATATTTTTCTAAATTATTTAAAAAATGGTTGCATATATCACCAGCCCATAATAAATGTACCATAAGAATATTTCAGTTTCCAACTTTTCATATGGTTACCAATTTATTACTATAAATAATGAACTTATGCATTTAGTATGTATCTGATTGTTTTGTTAAAGTAAACCCTTTTAAATAAGAATTGCCGGATTAGAAGGCATCAACTTTTAAAGTTCTTCTCATATAAAAATAACTGGCTTTCCATAAGCAGCCTGAGGTGACCTCTAAAAATAGTTTGCTGTTCACTTGACCCAGAGAACCCCATAAAATCATGTAAATCAAGAGGTTCAAATCTTTGTGTGTTCACTTTAAGAACACTTGTGAAACTGCCCAGGCCATAAAGGACATGCATCTGAAAAGCCACCAAGTACCTAAAGGATGTCACGTTACACAGCAATGTGTGCCATTCCATTGCTACAGTGGTGGAGCTGGTAGGTAAGCCCAGGCCAAACAGTGGGGCTGGACGCAGGGTCAGTGGCCCAAAACGAGAGCAGAATTTTTGCTGCACATGCTTAAAAATGCAGAGAGGAATGCTGCACTTAAGGGTTTAGATGTAGACTCTCTGGTCACTGAGCACACAGGTGACCAAAGCTCCCAGGATGCAGCGCAGAACTTACGGAGATCCCGGACGATTAACCCATACGTGAGCTCTCCCTGCCACACTGACATGGTCCTGAAAAAGACCAGATTGTTCCTAAACCAGAAAAGAAGGTTGTGCAGAAGAAAAAGATCTCCCAGAAGAGACTGAAGAAACAAAATCTTATGGCCCGAGAGTAAATTCAGCATCAAATAAATGCTAATAAAAGTTTTAAAAAAAAGAATAACTGACCTCCAAAAACACTGTTCAACTATATGTCCCAATCAGTAGTAAGAGAGTTCCTGCTTTCCTGCACCCTCATTATGTGGTATCATTAGGAAAAACTTAGCCAATAGACGTAGGCAATGAGTAGTAAATCCTTTAAATTATATTCCTACTCTTATTAGCAAGTATAAAACATTTTGGCATTTTTATCGGCCACTTGAACTCCTTTATGAACTTCTTATTCATTTCCTTTGCCCACTTTTCTACTGGAATGTACACTGGTTTGTAAAACTTCTCTAAAAAGTAGAGATACTAACTCTATAACTCCAATACAATAGTCACTGTTTATTGAGCACTTGAAATGAGGCTAGTCTGAACTAAGACATGATGTAAATGTAAAATACACACCGGAAAGCAAAATTTAGTACAAAAAATAATGTAAAATATCTCAATAATTTTTGTATTGATTACATGTTGAAACATTTTGAATACACTGGATAAAAATTATCATTAAAATTAATTACAGGTTTTAACTTTTTAAAATATGGCTATCAGACAACTCAAAATTACATACATGGCTCACATTATATTTCTTTTGGACAATGCTGCTCTCGATTATTGTTTTCCTTTTCTCCTTTAAATGTTTTCAGTATTAGTTTGACAAACAGGCTTTTCTCATTTTTAAGTATGCAAATAAAGCACTGTTTCCCTCAAGGTTTTCTACTTTGTTTGTTTTTTGTAAGTTTTTCTCAGCTCCAAATTCTCCCACACAGGAATTTTAGAAGCATAAACTGAACTTTATTTCTTGACAAAGAAAAACATGTTTTTAGAATTTTCCCCCCAAAGTTCTTCAACTATTGTTCTTACATGCATCCAACTTAAATAGTACTTTTTAAAAAATGATTTTTAAATTTTACCACAATTAATGGCTGTCCTTTTAAAAACTGTTTCAGTATTACTAAAACTAAATTTTCACAAACAAGATTATTTTTAAAACCTACTGTCTTTAAGTGTGAACATTCCAAAGAACTTTGCAACGTCATTCTGAGTGGTGAGATAGGTAATTATTATCCGTGGTTCACAGATGCATGATACAAAGAGCACATGATTTTTGACATAATGACAGCTACAGAGAATTTGGATTACAAATTACACGATTTCAACTCCTTTTTACCAACACTTACAGGGCAGGTTAGCCTAAATTCAACAGCCACTGTATGTAATTGAAGTGTAAAAGGCTGGCATTGCTTGGTCAATAGAAGCAATTGTGCTAGAAGTTTATGTGAGTACTTTGGAGTACAGCATAACCACATAATTCACTTTGTTCACATGAGAACCAGGTATACTGCCAATATAGGCAAATACAAACATTGTACTTCTCCATCACCACCAAAAAGCCCCAAGAACAGTGCTGTTAAAATGCTCTTAAATTTTGAGAGCTAGTTTTTACATTTCCTGCAACTAAAAGATGAATATATTCTTATTTGCATAGCATAGGTGTTATCACGGCATGTTATATACTTGAATGACTTGACTACAACTTCCAACTTCTACTGCAAGGTCACACACGTGCTACAAGTTTTTTCAAACACGGATTTTTGAGAAGTTTTTCTGTAAACACTTTTTGCACCCCCAGGAATCTGGGGGATGAGATTAGAGGTGAGTTGGGTTCCGTTTTCTTCCTCATTGTTCCTATCAGTTCTCAAGTGTCAAGCTCTGGCATGGCAAACTAGGGCCAACACGGAGGGAAGCCTGATTACAACCTACAAGTTCAATGTTATTTTGGGAACTGTCGGACAATTTAACTTTGAGTCAGCAAAGGATGCTTACGTAGCGGGATAAAGATTCTCGCCAATCACCTTTGTCTGGGTTACAGCTCCGGGGGACACTTTTTCACCAAAAAGATCGTTCAGCGGAACTTGAGGTGTTTGGGGTTTTTCTCGGTACAAAACCGGGCTCGTTGCGTGACTGTGGGATGGTCATACTCTCAACACGTATGATTCGCAAATGCCGAGTAGCAACCCACTGCGAAAAACCACCGCCTTCCTCTTCTTTTAGGAAATGTAAGAGCACAAGTTGGGAATGAGAAGGGGGCAGGGCAAGGAAATCCACTCGGCCAAAACTACTCAATGAAGGCGAGTCGGTGAGCTCAGAAGACCCCGTGTGTGGAGTCTCATTTCCCACGGGGGGGGAGGGGGGGTCACCGCCAGACACTGCGACGCGCACTAAGGCTTTATTTGGTACAAAGCGATCGCTCCATCGGCTGTGGCCCGGCCCGCTAGGGGCCCGCGCCTTTTCCCGGGGGCTGTGCTAGAACCAGCGGCAAGAACAGGGTCAGAAGGGCCTGTCATGAGCCCCGCGGGCTGGGCGGGCCGAACGGCCAAGGCGGAGCGCGGAAAGGAGGGCTCCGGGGCTGGGGAAAGGCCAGCGGGCTTCCCGCCCGAATCCAAGGGCCGAGCGCCGAGCCCGGCCCGGTCCTCCAGTCTGGCTTCCGCGGTGTCAGCGGCCGGGGCGGGACACTCACTCACCCTGTGGCTCACTGGAGACGCGGGCCGCCGCCCTGCAGCGCAGACGGAGCCGGCACACCGAGGACCAGCTACACCTGTGGGCCGCAGCGGCGGCGGCCAAGCCCGGTAACATCCTGGCGGGGCACAGGCGCCGGCTCGGACACCTCCTCCTGCCTCCGCGCCGCAGCCGGCACCAACTGACTCCATACACAGGTCACCGGCGAACACGCACGCCTGCGCCGCGGCAGGCGGCCTAAGTGACCCGGAAATGGTAACATCGCTTAGCGACCCCTGCCGAGGAGGCAGCGGAAGTGACGCAGCGCGGAGCGCCAATCGCAGGCCTTCGCGTCCGCCGACCTGGCCCGCGGCGTGGGTGCAATGTTGTTTGGCGGGGGTCCTTCTTGTCTCCCTCCGCACCGGTACTTTCACATCTTGCTTTGAAATCGTCGCGTAAATCGTTTGCCCCTTAACAGCCAAGATAGCCTTAGTGGAAGTGACAGCTTCTGGGGCCTCTGCGTGCTGCTTTTTTGCGCGCTCGCCACCTGGGCCGTGTGTTGGGAACAGGAGGAAAGGTGGGCAGGAAGGACGCTGGTCTGCTGAGTCCCCCTCTCCGGAGACTCTCCGGATGAGCCCAAACGGAGGCCCGCGTGTCCGCGGTACCCCCCGAACCTTTACCGGGTGTGCAGCGTTCTTCGCCGGGAACAGCCTTGTGTGCCCGGTGCCCCGAAGGCAAGTACCCACTTCGGAGTAAGGTACTGGCCCTACTCACCTCTGAACCTCGGGTTCGCGTCTGAAATACAGTAGAATAAGACTTTTGTAAATTAAAGATTTGTCTGCGTCATCGAAGATGTGCAGACATCGAAACAGGAGTCAGTCCAGTCCCCGAGAGAACAGAACGGTGCTCCCCGGGACGTTAATGGTGCTCGTCTCTGCGGGCTCCTTGCTGTCGTCGGCCTCGGTACATTTCTCCAAGACGCTTATCGCTATTTGAAATTATCTGTGATTTTATTTTCTGTCCCTCAGAATAGAAAAGAAGCATCCTGGTGTTGGATCTTGTGTTTCGTACATTGCTGTTTGCCAAAGGCTGAAACAGTGTCTGGCACAAGTAAATTAATTGAATGGTTGGTTTTAAAGTTAATCCGAGTCCCTTAACTACGGTATATTACTACACAATAACTTTCAAGGGGAAATAAATTAGCATGTTCCTAATTTTAAGAGAATCAATAGTCTTTTATGCTGATTGAGATAAGCACAACCAGGTTAATGAAGTCATAGTGATTAAATTATCACAAAATTGGTAAATTTAACTTCCTAAGGCAAACGTAAACATTAAGTGGCTAAAGTTAATGCTGTTCCATATATTCATAACCTCAAGATGACTCAAATCTGATTAAAGAGATTTTAAGAAATTCAACTTTATGATATAAAATACAAAAGGCTTAACTCTTAATTTTATGGTAACTGTAACTTACCATATCGTTAACTTTTGTTATAACGCTAATTATAATTGGATTCTTAAAGTAGCCCGTGGTTTCAACAATCATTTTAATCAAAACTGATCAAAGCTTCGCAGTTCATTAGGTACAATAGGATTTTAATTTTCTTTTTGTTTATATGTATCTTTTAATCATTCTTAGGGGAATATTTATTTTGTGATTTAAAAAATTTTTCTAAATACAATTTTTGCAGGGGGTTAAAATAATTTTAATAACACAACTGTGTGATGTGTGTAACATGCTGGTGCATAGTACATTTTCACCACGTGTTAGTTTTGTCCTACCTTTCTTTCCCCTGATATAGCTGGGCTATCACTTGACTTAGACACTATTAATTTTGGTAAACCTCCAAAAGTCTTGACTTGCTAAAAAAGTTTGAAGAATAAAGTGGATCATGCTGTTACCTTGTTTAACCTTCATAATGCTGTATCCCATAATAAGGTCTCTAGGGAATTGGATTAAAATACTCCTGCCGTTGTCTCTGTGTTTTACCTATATTGTCATCATATATACTTGTCCTACTGGATAGTTTTCAAATTTTCTCCAAGTGCTGAAAAATAAGGCAATGTCAGTTTTAGAGTTCTTTAGGGAACTTTTCTTTGACCTTAAATTCTTCGAGAAATCCCATCTTTACCAAGAGACTGCTTTAATGTTCCACTTGAGACATTCAGCAGCTACCTGTATGTACTAAGTAGGTAAGATTCCAGCATCTATTGGAGGAGACAGAAAATTTAAAAGTAAACACACATCATTTCAAATCGTGATGTTAGTAGTAATATTGATCATTTACTAATTGCCACACCCTCTATGTGCATTATCTCATAACACCTTAGCAAGTATTGGCGTAGTTGAGGAAACTAAGGCACAAAGATCTTGTTCTTAACCACCACACGTTGTAAGTCAGTGAGCCTATCCTTTGGAAGAAAATATGAGATCTTTCAAGAGATGTGAATGACAATGTGGCCTTTCATTGTTTCCTGAAATATACGTCAAGAAAGAGCATTTCCCCAGATTTTTTTACACCATTTTATGTGTGATCAACATATTAAATTGCCTGAATTTCATGAGGATTTGTGATACAAATAGATGCCTAAATATAGTTAACTATTAAGTCAGATAGATGGAAATAGAAGGAAAGGGGTGAAGTGTCATTTGATTACTACTATACACCATAACTCACGCAAGGTTTTCTATTAACTCTGAAGTTCCAACGTCTTTTGAAAATTCGCTTCTATAACTGACGTGACAATTGCTTGGTTTCATCTTGTGTATAGCTTTGGGAAAAGAATGATTCTGATCATGAGACAAACTTGACTGTTTATCTGGAAAATTGACTTAAATAATCCATTAGATAAAGTGAGCGGCTCTGTCTGTCATGAGGCTTACCAAACAAATTAATTTTGAACATAAATACTTGTTAGCATCATGTTGTTTTGCCTGAGGGATAGGGGAAGGAGGGAACTTGCCCACCTGAAAACTTCAAAAAGAAAATGGCTTACACATGGATAAAAGGGAAAATACCTAGCCACACCAGCGTCATTCCCTGCTGTTGAACCATGATCAGAAGCAGAGTGGGTCTGTATAGACATATTTTGTATGTGTACAGGCAAACTTCTCCTAAATACGCAAAGGAAGTGAAACGTGGGGGTGATACGGTTTCTGACCAGGTTACTAATCCTCACCTGTATTTTTGAGGAAGTTGAGGGATTTTCCTGAGACCACTCAGCAAGGTTGTGCTGAGGAGTAGAACAAGGAGTTAGACTCAGGTCCTCTGGCTCCAAACCTGTGTATATACTTGAGTGAGCATGGCCAGGGGCAAGGGGAAGGCAGGGGTTGGTTGTTCTGATGGAATTTCCCTCCACATTCTGTGAAGTTACTTGTGGGAATTTTATCACAATTATGTGACATAACCATATAGTACTCCATTACCATTAAACTTAGCTTCACTTTGTCACTTCCAGCCAGGAATAAAATCGAGAACGATTTCTCCAATAGTGACCACATTCCTGGGTCCTAGCTATCTTATTCAACTCTTCTTAGCTTCTCCAATAGCTCCTCCTCCTGAAATTCACCCTGTAAAGTGGAGAATTTATATATAAATGTATTTCACCACACATACACACACACACACACCCTTTCCTCAAAGGTCAGTGAACAAGATTTGGATTACAGTTATTACAACTGGGAAAATCAACTTACTAAATACTCCTGGGGGCAAAAGAGAACTGTTTGATAACCTTTATCCTTGAGAGAAGTAAGCTGGGGACTTGAAAGCATGTAGATTTGGTACTTTTAGGAAGGGCAGCATTTGAGAAGAGAGTTTTTTCCCCCAAAGCCACAGGTTGGGGCTCCAAGAGAAATTCTCATTAAGTTTTCCAAAATTTAACTTTTTATTGAAGTATAATACACAGAAGGCACAAGTCTTAAGGGCACAGGTCTAAGAATTTTAACTAGTGAACAAGACTGTAACCAGTATCCAACATTACCAGCTTCCCAGAAGCCTCTCTTCTAGTCACTACCCTCCCACCCCTCAAGTGTACCATTTTATCCTGCTTCGAACAACATAGATTAATTTTACCTGTTTGAGGACTTTTATTTGCATGAATTGTATATTCTGTACTCTTTAATAGTCCATATGAAAAAGTCCACCTTTATTTCAGCATTATGTTTGTGGGACTCATTCATATTGTTGTGTTCATTCTCATTGCTATAAAGGATCCTGGTGTGAATAGCCCAGTTTATCCATTCTACTGGTGATTAGCATTTGTAGTTCCAGTTTGGAGCTATTACAGATTGTCGTGGACATATGTATGCATTTCTGATGGATATATTCCTGGGACTGAAATTATTGGTCATAGGATATGCAAACTTACAGCTTGGGCAGTTTTCCAAAGTAGTTGTACCAATACACACTACCCACAGCAGTGTGTGAAAGTTCTGTTTGCTCACAACTGCATCAACATTTGCTACTATCTTTTATTATTTTAGCCATTATGGGGGGTATGTAGTAGTATGGCATTGTGATTTTAATTTGCATTTCCTTGATGATAAATTAAGTTGGATGCCTTTTCAAATGTATATTGGCCCTTTGGATATCCTGTTTATATCCTATTGCTCGCCTTTCTTTTAGGTTGTGTTTTTCTTACTGATTTGTAGGAGCTCTTAATATATTCTGGAAACAAGTCCTTTGTTGGATATATGTACTACAAATATCTTCTTCCACTCTGTCCGTGGTCTTATCATTTTCTTAGTAGTGTCTTTTGATGAAAAGAAGTTCTTAATGTTAAATTATCAATTTGTCCAAATTATCAATTTATTTCATTAATAGTTAATATCTTTTGTGTTCTGTTTAGGAAATTTGTACCTAATCCATGTTACTTGTAAAGTTTTGCAGTGTCTTGGAAGAAGAGGAGACTGATCTCTTCACCCCCATTTGGATGTTTGCTTAGCCACCAAACTTGCTAACCTGTTGCAATGCTGTGAATTTGGAGAAAATTTTGAGCACTGGGGAGATGGTACAGGGACCAGAGAGAATTCCTGTGACATATATAAACTTTGGATCCTGTCTGATGCTATAGAACTCAGAGTTGGCATCACAGAGAGTAAATGAGACTGAGGTCTGTAGACTGGCCATGGAACACCACAGCACGGGGCAAGAGGTATGTATGTATCCAAAAAATGTAGTTCACCACTGTCACATGAGAGTCAGCTGACAGATACAGCAAGTCTTGCAAGGGCTGCTTGGGACCAAGTTTCTCCTCAGTGGGGCCTATTGGGGTCCCCATACATCCTCACTGACAATAAGCTTGATAAACCACAGTGAACTACAGAAAGGCGCTTAACGTAGTGCCTGTTTTTCCTTCCTGACCTGACCCCACCATCAAAAGAGCAAGCAGGCCTTCCCCTTAAATGTTAAATGACTTTTGATCTACATTCCTAAAAGGCTATTTCAGCCTCTAGGATCCTTTCCCTCTCTTTATAAATCTCCATGCTCTATCCCCAGCATTCCACTCAGTTTCTTTATCCATTTCCTCCCATTTTTCCATGTGTATCCTCACACTGCTGCCCTTCCAGCCTTCCAGCCTGCCTGCGCCAGCCCCAAGTCTCATGTTCCCCAGCATAACCACATCATGTTGCCTTTGCAGCAGGGGCTCTCAACCAGTGGCAACTTTTGGCACTGTCTGGAGACATTTTGGTTGTCACAGCTGGATACTTCTGGCATCTAGTTAGTAGAGGCCAAAGATGCTACTTAACATCCTACAGTGCCCACGGTAGCCTGTCACGGTAAAGAATTACACCCCCCGAAATGTCAGGAGTGCCACTATTCAGAAACCCTGCCTCAGAGTCACAATTCACAACTACATGATAAAGGCAATGTCCACCAGCTTCTACCGTGTGTGTGTGTGTGTGTGTGTGTGTGTGTGTGTGTGTGTGTGTGTGAATTTTTAAAAATTCCTCATCCTTACACATGCATCTTAATACTGAGTTTTTCCCATCCACCAACTGTGTTCACATCTGAAGCTACTTCCTCACTTCAGTATCGCTGTTGGGACTCAGGGAGAGAAGGATAGGAGGTAATATTCCTCATCTTCTTGCCTTAAATATCTATATAAGTGGAGATAGAAAAGTAAAAAGATAAACGGCTGGGTTCTTGCTCTATTCTATTCTCAGCCTCTTGCAAACCCATCTTCCAACTATTTCAGCAGAATGTACATGCTTCATTATAAGTTCTTTGCTCCCACCAACTTCACTTTCTTCTAATACCTCGTACGTTCCTTTTCTTTGGGTTGCTTGCTGGAAATATTTTGCTCCGACTATATATATCCATCAGATTTCTGTGAAATTTTACACTAATTATTTGCTCTTTCTAAAAATATCCAGGCCTTTTTAGCCCCCCCCTTTTTTTTAAGAGGTGAATTGAGTCAATTCTGGTATTAATTACTTCTGGACATAAGCAGCTATAAAGAAATTGAAGTGGGAGGAAAGGAATCCTGTCCCCGCCCTGTTTCCTGGTTTAAAAGGAGTCAACTTTGGAGAAGGGAGACCAAAGTATGGTTTGTAACAAGCTGAAAATACACCTCTGAAAGCCGAGGCCTAAATGGTGCCCATGAAATGGTAAACAAGCTTGACTGTGGCTTTGGTTTATTTACAGTAACAAATGAATCAATTGAAGAATTTCACATTTCTCTTTATATTTAAACAAAAGTAGACCATTAAGAGCCATGAGACTTTCCAAAGGATAGAGGTAAATGGAGGAATTTAATAAATAGAAAAGAACTAAACAAAAAATTTAAAAATAAGGAGCAAAAATGTTTCTTAAAATTTTGGCAAGTGTCAAAAGAATAATTACTAAACCCACATGGCTGACAAATGAATCGCAATCAGAGGCCAGAGTACAAAAAATATAATTATTCATTAACTTGCACCATATCATCTGCTCCCTGTTATTTCAGCAACTGAATTATGCAGTGATGCCAGTGAATTCTAAACTTGAAATACATAATAATTCAGTAGAGTCATTCCTGTTCCATGCTTGCAGAAAGGCAAAAACAATAGAGGAAGGGAGGGAGTGGGGGTAGGATAGAAAGAAGGAATGAAGGTTATAGAAAAAATGGTTTAGTGGCGTCCAGACTTGTCATAGAATCTAATACACCATTTGAAATTGGCAGCAGGCTGCTCACTGACCTAGCTGTTGAATACAGTGGTTTTTATGGTACCAGATGAGAAGCTCTGAGACAACCCAATATTTTACACCCCTGCTGCTTTTTTTGATAATGGGCTCATACTCTTATTCCTTTTCCATAAGAAAGTGTCAAGTTATTTAGTCACGCCCCCAACCAAGAAGTACAAGTCAATGATGGAAAGAAACCATACTCCAGGCAGTGGGTTTTGGCTATTATTTACCAGGATGTCAAAAGAGAAAATGTGCAACTGATAAAGCTTAGGGCCAAGATCAGGAATGAAGAAATATAAATTTAAGATTGTTTAACAGTTGCTATTGGAAACAAATTCTGGATTAAACATAAAGCTTTAACTAAATTCAGGTATCCTGGAATTTTTTTTTTTCAAATGGTAGAACTTAGTGCCAGTGAAGGACATTTATATTTTGTGGCTACCTAGCATATTTTGAACATACTTCCAATATTTGGGGAATTTCCCATCTTGTGGATTTACCCACCTTTCCCTCACCCTCCCCCCCAAAGTAGACATTGAACTTACTTTCCCAGGTTCCTTTGCAGCTAGGGCCCACAGATGTGACAGAGGTTCTAACCAATCATCAGAAATTTATGAGAGGCTTCAATTTGAAAGAAAAAAGAGGTGAAAAGCAAGGCATCTCATGGAATATATTTTGGCAAGGGAAGAGACGTAAGGCAGATACATCCGGTTTTCGGAGGTAATAGGGACAGAAGTCAGCACAAGTGATGACTGCCTCCAGTGGAAACTGCAATAAGAAGTGCCATCGTTCCTAGTTATATACCTTCCAAGCCTGATCTCCCCTCCTTTCAGATTTTGTCAGCTACCTGATAGCCTTTGAAAAAAGTTCCTTTTCTGTTTAACTAACTAGAATGGATTTTGTTCAAGCATTCAGTGTGCATTCATTGAGTTCCTACTGTGTTCTAGGAACTGGCTTTTAGCAATGAAAAAACAAAATGATTCTACTCCTACTGAATCTTACACTCTGGAGGGGGAGACAGGTGAGTACTATAAAAAAATGATAAATAATATAGAGAAAAATAAAGCAGGGGAGGAGGAGGAGAAATGCCACTGTAGAGATCGAGTGTAGCATATTTAAATAGGATGGTCAGGAAGGGTCTCACCAAAGGAACATTTGAATAAAGATCTGAAAGAGGTTAAAGGAATGACTTATGGTTATCTAGGACAATGTTCTAGGGAGAAGGGACACAAGGAGTATTTGGAGCAGGAGTGTGCTTGGCGCATTCAAGGAAGAGCAAGGAAGCCAGTGTGGCTAGAACAGTGAACGAGGGGAAAAGTAGGAGGTGAGGACCAAGAGGAGAGTGATCAAGCAGGTGCTGGTCACTGCAAGGGCTTCAAGAATGAAAGCCACTGAAGGATTCCGAGCAGAGGAGATGTGTTCTGCTGTATGATTTAACAGGATCATTGAGATTGCTGCATTGGGAACAAATCGCACCAGGGGTGGGCAAAGCTGTAGAAAGAGAAAAATGAAGAAGCTATTGTAACAGTCTAGGTAAAAGATGAAGGCGTTTTGGCGCATGGTGGTAACTGAGGTGGGTGAAGAAAAATAGTACGAATTCTGGATATATTTTGGAGGTGTAACTAACAGTCTGTTGACAGATTGGTTTGGGGACTTCTGATGACCTAACAATTCTGACAACCAGAATTAGCATATGTAATTGAATGTTTTATAAGAATCAGAAGGCAGAAATATATGTAGTCTCAGCATTAATAGATAAGCTCTCTCACACTGAGATAGACCTTTAAAGTTAATACAATCTGATACAGATAATGACGTAGCTCATTACTCTGCTGAAGTCATTTTCAGTGCTTCCTATGAGAGACATGGTAATTTGGTAACTTTGCCAAAAATTTAAATAGCACTAGAGTTTACAGAGCACCTTAACATTCATTATCAAACTCAAAACCACCTTAAAAGGTAGGTGTTACCTATTTCACAGATAAGGAAACAGACCTACAAATGGAAGTGACTTGCCTCAGGTCACCTACTAGTGTCAGAGAGTGTAATGGGGCAAAAACTTCACTTTAAAAGGACTTTCTCTTTCTCCTTGACTCAAACTGGCCTTGTTAGTCTAATAGCACCATGACTCACTTGCTTCTTTCCTCATCCTTCCACCATTGTACACTGTGGGGACAGAGCCCCAAAGAGCAGTTTCCAGGCTCTCAGCCTCTCGGCCATCAGCTGTGGCTAGTTGGCCGTCAGCTGTAACCAGTGAGCCATTGGCCACTAATGTAACTGCTGTGGCTACGCTAGCAGGAAAATGGGAGCTAAGAAGAGGATGGTGGCTGAGCCTGCAAGCGGTGCAGTGAGGGTTGCGAACAGTGTGGCTCCTGCTTCCTGTGTCTCCAACCCAGCCGCCAGCGAGAATACAGTGGTATGACTCCCGTACCTATGGCTCCGTGGGTGTTCCTGTTTGGCCTCACCATGTCCTGGGTTATGTGGGGAGCGGGAGCAGAGACCCCACAGGCCGCCCTGAGCGACAAATGGCGCAGCCAGCAGGGTCTCCTTCACAACAACATACTGCATTCTCCCTTAATTAAGCCCTTAGGACATCAGATATTGGTCAGCATTAAACAGTCTTAGGAACAAAGCCTCAGGACTGTTGACCAGAGTTTTAGATAAACTAAAGCTAACGTCTTGACCTCAGCTGTGTCTCAGCTCTAGACCCATGAAGGTGGGACGAGCCTCCTTCGTGACCAGACAGAACACCATGACCGATACCAGGACTTCATGCAATGATCAAATGCTTCCTGCCCTACCCCGACCAATCGGTAGAGCCCACGACCCCAACTCCCTTAGCTGCCATCACTAATGATCTTTCCCCTAGAGGCCATGGGAGCCAGGTCTTTGAGCGCTGGCATCATTTCCTTAAGTCTTTACTTGGCTGCAGGCCCGTTCCTAGCTAGTTTGGCTTTGATGCACATAGGCAAACGAGCCCCTTTCAGTTTGGTAACGAGAGCCAGCCTGGAACAAAGCCCGATCCTTGAACTCACTGCTGAAAGTGCTATATCATTGCCGCACTCTAAAGTGGCATTACACCATCTCCTAAATTTCCCTTTTATTTCTTAGTTATAAAATACTTTGTACATATTTATTTTGAACACTAAGCCCATATACTGTGGATGGAATTGTGTCCCCTCTGCCAAATTCTTATGTTGAAGTTGTGGTGGGGGAGAATTAATTTTCCTATGTTTCTAAGTTCTTCTGGCTGGACTAATCAAATTAACATGAGAGAGATTAACAGGAGAAAATGTCCAAATTTATTACATATGTACATACAGGGGTTCCATTAAGAATATGGGACCCGAGGACAGACAGTGCCGATAAGGCTTATATGCCATCTTGAGCTTAGGAGGGAAGGAGAAGTTGTGGTTTGGGACTTCAAAGAGCAGAAAGGCAATTCACATGGAGATGGCAAAGCAAATGTTTGGTAAATAAACGTTTGGGGGGGGGGGCCTTCATTAGCAATGGGACACAGAGAGGCCTGATTAAATGGGTCTTGCTATGTTCTTCCCTATCACACACTAGTTCTTATTAAACTATAGTTATCTATGGTAATAACGCTCTTCCTGGAGCCGATCTGTATCTAAATTCTTTTAGGCGATTAGGGGGAAGGTCAAAGGTTTGTCCTGAGTCTTTCTTTAAAAATAACCAGCTTAAAATAATCAATATCCCAAAAGGCATGTTTTGGGGTGGCAAACCCTGCTTCCCCTCAAAGTCCTCCTAACCCCCAATGTGACTATATTTGGACCTAGGGCCTTTATGAGGTCTTCATGTTTAAATGACGTCATAAAAGTAGTATTCTAAGCCAATAGGATGGGCGGCCTTGTAAGAGGAGGAAGAGAGAAATATCTTTCTTCCTCTCTCCACATATATGTACCTGAACATGTGAGGTGCTGGCTACCTACAAGGCAGGAGAAGAGGCCTGAGAATGAAATCTACCCTGCTGGCACCTAGATCTTGGATTTCCAGTTTCCAGAACTGTGAGAAAAGTAGTCACCCAGTCTATGGTATTCTGTTATGGTAGCCCAGGCAAACTAATACACTGTATTACAGAAGAGAAAGGTGGTTTAATCTATAACAAAACAGTCTTAATGTTAGCCAATTTAATGTACATACAAAGTCCCAAAGACTGTTAAATTATAACTTCATTTTTCAGGCCAAATAATCCAAACTATACAAAGTCCACAAATCCATAAGCCAGCGGAGACTAGAGTCTCACTGTTTTTTGTTTGTTTTTCAGGAAGAATTACATTCAATTTATCAATAAATTGGGGCACAGTGGGGACAGAATTGATGTCTTGATATTTTTGTCTTTATAGCATTTTGTGACTCAAAATGCTATAAAGCATTGTGACTCAGTCAAGTTTTATAATTTTCTTCATATAGGTCTTTTTGTTCTATTTCTAGGTATTTCATGTTTTTTCTTGTCCTTCTAAATAGAATCTTTCCCCAAAGCATTCTCTAGTTGGTTTTGCTATTATCTAGGAAAACTGATATCTGTGTATTTAACTCTAACTAATATTTTACTGAACTATGTATGATCTGATCATTTTTCGGTGGATTCGTTAGGATTCCCAGATAGACAGGAATATCATCTGCAAATGACAAAAATTTTCTCTTTTCTTCTACTCTTTTTAGTTCCTTTCTTTGTTCTTGTCTTGTCTTCCTTATAGAGTCTCACTGTTTTTAATCCATTCAACTTACCCCTAAACTCCATTCACAGCGATGGAGTCTCAGTCCTACGCTCTGGAGGAATAACATGGTAACACCAAGGTCACCAGAGAATCTCCAGCAATCTCCATCATACCTTCATTATCTGCATTGTCCAATATAGTAGTCACTAGTCACGTGGAGAGGAATGTATGATCTATGGCTAGTCTGCATTGAGATGTTCTGTAAGAATAAAATACCAGATTTTGAAGACTTAGTATGAAAAAAAGAAAAATATATTAATTGTTGAAAAGATAATATTTTGGATATAGTGGGTTAAATAAAACATTAAACAAATATTCCACCAGTTTCTTTTTACTGTTTTTAATGTGCTACTAGAAGTTTTTAAATTACACATGTGGCTCACATTTGTGCCGTGAATTGTATTTCCATTGGACTGCTCTGAACACACACAGTCTCAGTTTTTTGATGTACTCACTCTTTCCTTGAAGTCCCACCTCCAGCTCTTCTTGGGTCTTGCCTCCAAAGGATGTTGTCAATCTTTCTCTGTGCCAAGTGGTTCTGTTATTGATAGCGGGCAGGTTTTGGAACTTGAGTGTGAACGAGGCAAGGGGGAAAGTCCTCATGGGAGTATGACCCCCAGATAAAATATCTAATGCAATGAGACCTTTCCTCATTGCACTGATACGTTTTCTCCTTCAATACCTTAGGTAACATCACTTTAACGACACCTCTGGAATTACTCAGCATTCTGGAAAATGGAAGGGAATGGCAGGGAAGAAAACCCCATCCCATCATACAGACATTAATGATTTTGATGCTATAGTACTCTGTTTTTCAAAAGACAAAACAGACATGAAGAGAGGTTAAATGCCATTACCCAGGGTTACAGATCTGTATGAAGTAGGAACAACTGAAACTTGGGTTCTGACCTTTATGCTCTTAAAATTGTATCACAATGTCATGTGATCTCCAAAATTTAAACTTAGACGATTTAAAAATGTACAGTTTCTGGGTAGGGAAGAAAATGGGAGATGGTCATCATTACAAATATCAATTATTACTAAACAGAACCTGGAAAACAATTAGTTATTTTCTTACTGTTTAGGATATAGATAAGTGGGAAATTATATTAACTATTCAATAAAGCACTCCACAGAATTGTTCTAAATTACAGCCAAAATGTTTTCAGCCCTTTTATAGGAAGCACTATATTAAGCACTCTGTCCTTAAGCTCATTTTATCACCTCGCAATGTATGGGATATCATTATCCGCATTTTATAGGATAAGCAGAGATCACACAGCTAAACAGTGACTGGAACCAGGTCTGTCAGACTTCAGAGCCCTAGAGCTTGGCCAAGTTCTGCTTTCCAATGATAATGGTCTCATCTCCACTATCTCCTAGGTGTCTCACTTAGGATAAAAATGAAGTTACCCCCAATTTCTGGCAGATTCCCTAAAGAAGCTAGAATTGTATTCTGGGCCTCATTCTTTGCACATTACAGATCAATTTAGTTTTGAGCATTTTCATACACTATTTTTGCATCCTTATGCATTCATTTGGGATAGTTTAAAAAGACAACGTTTTGGAGAGGACTTAATCATTTACTGATTTTGAAGATGAACTTCTAGAACTCATAAGTTAGAGGCTGATCTGATTTTACTAAGTAATAGCAATTTTGTTTTCTGTCCCTTGCATAAGCCTTTATGTTCCTGGAATTTACCTAAGTATAAAAAACCCAACTGTCAACATAAAATTGTGTACTGAGGAAAAAGGGGGAAAAAATTCTCTTAACAGGTCCAAAGTTTCTTTTTTGCCCAGAAAGGTGTTGACAGAAAATGTGGTAACGTAAGTTTTAACCAACATTGATTCATCCAGCAGGATGTTGAGGGAAGTTTTTTAAATTTCGAGAGTCCCAGAATCTCCTAAGGTAAAAATGAGAAGCATAATATAAAACGTAGCTATTTGTACAAATTTTTACAGTGTACAAATATGTTCACCTCATAACAATCCTCCACATAATTCTCTACCGGCCACATTCTACAAATGAGGAAATTGAGGCCCAGGGAAATGAAGAGAATGTCTCCAGGTTGGAAGCACCATTTGTGGACTTTGTGACATTATCCTGATATTGTATGTATTTGTAACTCAAGAGCCTGGAGAATGTGGTGAAACATTTATTTACTTTTCTCATGGAGTCTCTTATCAGATTATACCTCACAGTCCAGGTCAAATAGACAGTAGTTCCATTTCTATCTTGGCTCCTTGCCTCTTCACCATCTCCTTCCTTCTATCCATCCTTTCTCCCCAATCTGTTCTTGCCCCCTGCTTCCCATTAGGTTCCCATCTCTATCTTGGATGGGCAATAAAGGATCTTTCAAGTCCCATCCATCTTTGGAGAAAGCTTTGGGTCCATCAGATTCTTCAGAATAAAACCGTACCAAACAAACTCTTTTCTGAATGCTGACTGGTTCTCAAATCTCAAAGCCTAACTTTGGACTGATTTGTTTCTGGTACTGTGGTCAACTAGACACACCCAATTATCTTTCAGCTAAAATCAAACTTAAAAATAAAGTAGGAAGAAAACGCAAACATTCCCCCTCCCAACACACCATAAAAGCAACCCCAAGACGGCAAAATACAAATAATTTTCAGAATGAGCGAATGCACATAGGTAATCTATTCTAGCTCCTAGTTAAACTTAGTTTGGGACACTGAACGCAGGAGATAAAGAAGAGGGCCCACCCCAGAAGGGGAATCTAATAGGATATGTTTGCATAACAAACCACTGCACTTGAAGTCTAAAGCAACAGCTAGTAAAGTGCCCTTTTTCTACTTTGGTGCCAAGTGGAAAGAAAAATCTCCCCCAAGAAGTTATAACCACAAGTCAGTACTCGTAACAATGTGCCCCAAATTTCTACTTCCTGTAAAAAAAAACAAAATCTAGAGCTAAAAATTTAAAGTAGTTCCTAGTTTGGTAAGTGCCCCAAAGCACCTGGCAGAAGCAAATTTAAATCCTTTTAATCTCAAACTTACCAAGTATGCATGTTCAAATTTCTGAAGTTTAATGAAAAAAAAAAAGAAAAATAGTAGCAAGTGTGTATAAATTGGTGGATGAGGGAAATGGGATGGAAAAGCATCTAATCAAATAAAAAACAAAACACAAAGATTATACAGAAATGACACTAAAATAACCAGTATTAAGTTCTATTGATGTCTGTGATTGATAAGCTATTAATTCAAGGAAAATAATTTGAATATTTGGTGTAAATGGTTATGCAATACTTTTTTTTCTTGGCATGGAAGTTAGGAGATCCATTTGTAAGAGAACCTTTATTGATGACCACAAAAAAAAAAAAAAATGTTCATTTACAGAAGAGTTATCTCCTTTTATCCTTGCTCAAATCTTTGAAGACATGTGAATGTCTAAGAAGACCTGAGGTTGGGCTAACTAACAGCAAATATATGGAGGATCTCCTAAGTATTGAATCATTTATTCTACAAATTTTAAAAAAGAATTACGTGAATATCCATTACCCTGGTATCCCAAAGAACATCCATGTGAGACAAGAGACAGCACAGGGACTTGGGCCAGGGGCCCAAGGAATGCCAGATGGCCAGGAGGAACGCGGGATACGCTGACCACAAGAATGCCACCACTCCATGACCCCTTACACAAAAATGCAGAAATAGTTGATTATTTTCTCCCTTCTAACCGTTTACTTCCAAACAGATGTAAAACCAGTATTACACATGCGCAGTTGATCAAGGTTTGACTGCTACACGACCTTCCTCGGGTGGCGATAGCGAGCAGTCCGTTATCTTGCCTCACAGCGCAGGCCAAACATGGTTACCAGACGACGGAATGGGTAAAGCAAGCCGGCCCTTTCCCACCAGACCACTTTGTCCTCAGCTTATAGAAGCAACCAAGCAGAGCCAGCCCCCGAGCCGGTTCGGAGGAACTTTCCTCTGTGCTGCCTCCCTCGTGCTTTAGCATAAGCTTAATAAAATCTGTCTGGAAATATTTCTGGGGTTTCCTCTTGATTTCTATCATGGGGAACCCAAGTACTCCAACAGTGGTAATACATGGGCTGCTGTTTCTAAGAGTCACTTAGACTATAAAAATGCACACTCACTCAGTGAACATGGTCTGAAAGAGGGTTGTAGTATGATTTCCTTCATAAATTGTTAGGAATTCCCGCTGACTTGCCCGTGGAATTTTGGTTTCTCAGTCTTAAAATAAAGTCTCTACTTGTCTCATAAATGGAAAAAATTATTAGCGTACTTAGGCATCTTGAAAACTGGTACTAATTATTAACCAATGATAATGGCCTAAAAACTTATAACATTAAAAGGTTGAAAAACCTTGATTAGGTGTTCAATGTAAAAACCAACAGGAAATAAAATCAAGAGCCAAGCTAGGTTTCTTTCCCCCTCCGCCCCCATGGTTTCTCAATACATGCAAACTGACAGCCACTAGAATTATGTTTCAGAAAACTTGCCACCCGGGTGTCAAATTTGCTTGTAATTAAAATAAGATTCTAATGTCTTAAAATTTGAGAAACTGGTAACTAACAGTATATAGAAAATAGACAAAAAGATTTTATAAACCTGCTTCAAGGTTATTTGTACATTTTAATGTCAAAGGTTTAAAAGATATTGATGCTATTGAAAGCGTATTAGTACTATATAACTATTATATAATCATAGCTGCCACAAACCATTTTAGAAAAGTATAATGAACATAAAAATCCAGGTATGTAAGCCTTACATATCCTTTGACTTCACCACAATATTAAAGGCAAAGAAAAAAACCTCCCCTGTATGTTCCAATTATTAGGGTAAATATTTAATTACTCACTTTGAAAACATTTTATTCACAGAAATATATCCATTAACTAAAAATATGAAAGGGCCCAAATTAAAATATATTTCTAACAACTGTTCTAACATTTTGTAAGAAATGTTTTTATTTTGAAATTGAGGATTGTCTTCAGAAAAAGGAAATACCAAGTTCATACAAAAAACACTGACTCAAAATAAGCCCAACAGTACAAGAAGCCCAAAAAGGAAGTTTTCGCCTTTTAAAGGGGCAAAAAGGTAATTTGTAAATATTTCAAATGATGAACTATATGCTTTGGATATTACTAAATTGTACTGCAAAATATGAACTTGGTAATTCATAGTATCAAGGATCATTACTTCAGATAGGAGAATCCTGCATATACAATTGTATCCTTTATGAGTTGAAAGAAAAGATAGCCTATTTTATTCTGAATCACTGCAAGTTTCTTTTCTTTGTCCTGAGGGTTTTTAGTTTGTTACTTAAATGAAATGGCCTATTACACTTGGAGCTCCAGGTAATAATGGTTGTAGAGATCCAAATTTGAAGAATTTAATGAAAAAATATTATATACTGGATATTTTATATTTTAAAAATAAAACTGGGAATAAATTGACCTGAATCTCACAATTTATTTGGAATTTAGTTTTAAAGGCAATTTAACAAGAACAATGTTTCTAATATTAATTTAGTGGCATAGCCCCAGATTATTTACCTCCTTCTTTGGTTAACAGCACTCCCTTTGAAGAACTGACCTGCCCCTAGTTTCTGGTGAGACCGTCAAAGTCCCACACTCCCATGTTGTGAATGAAAAATCATTAGATACACACACAATCTCCTTTAGAAGGAATAGAGTAGGAAGGCAAAATCTCCCTCCCTATCACTGTGACAAGAGGGTGGTGGTCTCTCTCTGAGGGCAGCAATATAGGGAGAAAGGTCTTCCTTTAACTGAAAAATGCTAGAATTTCCCCCTCCATTTTATGGTTATTGTTATAAAATCGGGTAAACCTTTTTCGTATCAGGCAGGGCATTATTTTTTAGTCAATCACTTTTAGTCTTCCAGTCTAAAAGACCTATGTTAATTATTTTTTTTACATTGATCTTAAAAAGAGTTCTTATCTTTCAGAACACATAATGAAAATTTTACTAAGTGATATAAAAGAATGTGAAATTATTTAAACCAGAAGGGAAAGTGCATGGAGGTGAGGCTAGGCAGGGTTTGCCATGGTGGATGATTGTTAAGGCTGGGTGATAGTAATATGGAGGTTCATTATATCTATTTCTATGTATGTTCAGAGCTCCCCGTAATAACATAAATTCTAAAAAGAACTTCGTTGACAAATCACCTGCTTAAACTGATTAACCCTCAAGGATCTCAGGGAACCACTTCTTTGACGAGTCTCTCCATTCAATGAGAATGAGATTATCTTTCCCTTCCTAAAGCACAGAACTATTTTATAAACAGCTCCATGTATTCCCATATGCTAACGGAAACAGCATTATGAGTCAACAATGTATAGGTTCCTAAGACCCTACACCATTATAGCTTTAGGAAATCTATTTTTCTAATACTCTTTATTTACTAGGCTACTATACATACGCTTTACAGCTCATTTACTAAGTTAATATTTATTCACCTATCAGAATTGCCTTTAGACAACTGATTTCCATAATGCCTCTTAAGATTATAATCTCTAAATGGATGAGGATTTAACTTGCTTGTACTGTTTTAATTAGTACAAGTTGTTAAAATTGCCACAGAAAATATCTGCCAACTATAAACAACCAGAAGAGAAATATATTCCTCTGTTATCTCGTGATGATTTATGACTTTGGATATACTGTATATTGTGAATCATTTTAGGGTTATAATAACTCATCCACTAAGCTGTAAATTTCACTGAACAAAAAAGTACAGAAGCAGGCAAAGAAACAACAGAAAGATCCACTATAATTTACCTTAGACCATATTTTTTCCAGTTTCATATTAGACCAAAAATTACACCATTTCTATTATTTGCGATGAATGGAGGACAACGGAAGTGTTCAAATTCACCTTATTCTAACAATACAGCAATGAAGTGTAATGGAAAGCTAAATTCTAAAGGTAAATGTTTTCTGCAACATAACATTTTCAAATCTGCTTAAATCCAGAGAGGTTTTTATTACACAATTTCATTTTTACATCAATAAATTCTTAGATATAACAATACAGATGAAGGAACAACAATTTAATTTGTATTGAAATAAATATTAGATATACAAAGCATACAGTGAAAAAGGGGCATAATAAATTATAAGTGGAGACATTATTTTGCTCAATCACCAAAGAAAGCCCTTGACACTTCCAATTTCACACCATCAAATTTATCATTCTTGCTGATTTAAGCAGAACACAAAACAAATATGGATCTCAGGGCTTACTTTCACAGGTACCAGCATAGATAATTTACTAGTGATCCAATTTGGAAATCAGTAGGGACCAGTAAATCGCTACATAAAAGAAAGAGCAAATAAGGTCCTTTTTCCTTAGTGTCAGCAGGCTATGATTATTATGTTTATTAGATTTTCTTGAAAGGACTTCACATTTTCTCAAATATTCAAGAGAAATATATTTCCCCTCTGAGCCCTACATTAGCATTTATGTGCTTTGGTCTTGAGTATAGGGGAATGATGAATTTTTCAATTTATTTTATAAATTTATATAGTCTGGATAGTATTGGCCTGAAGAGTGTAACTCCCCAACTTGTACAATATTAGATATTAAAAATGGATTCAAGAGAAGTTACTAAGAAATGCTGACATACTGTATATACACATTTTTTAGTTCAATATATCCCATTATATAGAGCACCAGAAGTAATGCATTTATAAATCAAGCAGTTTTTTTATGACCCTAATCCTTGCGACCCTTTTACAATTGTTCCAATATATTCACATCACAAATATTACCTGCTCAAGACTTAGCCCATTTGGTCTCAACTTATAAATATATACATAAGCAAAAATTCATGTCAAAAGCAACTGTTCTATTTTGAAGTTACCAAAAGAAGCAAAGTTTGGAATTAAACTGTCATGAACCAAGAAAAAAAGGTTAATTTAAAAGCACTGAGCCGCTGGCCCAGTGGCTCAGGTGGTTGGAGCACCATGCTCCTAACGCCAAGGTCACCGGTTCGATTCCCACATGGGCTAACGAGCTGTGCCCTCTACAGCTAAGATTGTGAACAACAGTTCTCCCTGGAGCTGGGCTGCCGTGAGCAGCCAGAGGTTGGCGAGGTTGGCGTGGGCTGCCAAGGCTACCGTGTGCCACCACAACCCCTGGGGGGCGTGGGAGAGGGTGCACTCATAATACCAGCATGGGCCAGGGAGCTGTGTCCTACACAACTAGACTGAGAAACAACGGCTTGAACCGGAGTGTGGGGGGGAGGCGAAAGAAGGGGGAAAAAATAAAAATAATAAAAGCACTGAGTATATAAAAAAAGTAGCTTCAGACGGCAAGGAAGGAAAAAGTGAAATGATTCTTGGGCCTTTCTTTTTCTTGGAGTATGAGCTAATTTTCAGATTACAGAAAAGATATCCACTAATAATTTTTTATTATTACTTTCTAAGAAAAAGAATCTGCTTTAGATTAAAAAAATACTATAGTTTATTCTCTTGTCACATCAACTTAAAATCAGTGCAGGTCAGTTTTCCTATTTGCACTGCACAAGAGAAAGACTAGGCTAAAGTTAATCCATCACACAGAAACGTTCCATCTACCATGTTTCCCCAAAAATAAGACCTAGACGGATAATCAGCTCTCATGCGTCTTTTGGAGCAAAAATTAATGTAAGACCCAGTATTATATTTATATTATATTATATTATATTAATGTATTATACCCAGTCTTATAACACCCGGTCTTATATTATAGTAAAATAAGACCGGGTCTTATATTAATTTTTGCTCCAAAAGACGCATTAGAGCTGATTGTCCAGCTAGGTCTTATTTTCCAGGAAACTCAGTAAGAAGCCATCTGAATATCACCTTAGGAGATAAACATGTCCTAGAATATTTACCACTACCTGGAAACCTCCCAAACTTTTAGCAGCTCCTTTCTAATACTAGATCCAGTAACAACTTTCCACCCAGAATATAAGAGGACTGCTCATTAAAACAATCTCTGGAAACAACTAGATATATAACCATATGCCTATGGTATAATACTATCTGTTGAGCTACACTATCATAAAGCCTTTCAGAATTCTCCTAATCCTAGAGAAATTCCAATGAGTTGTTAAGAGAAACTAGTCTCTGTAACTTAAACTGACTTTACAAATCTAGATACCATTCCTGATACAATATCCAAAAATTTCAAAATGCTTTTGTATTTCTATGAAAGTACAAATTTTAAGAGGTTGGACTGCCTATACCTCAAATACCCACAAAACGACCACAAGAAATTTTTAAGTACTATTTCCCTATACACCTGAAAAGGAGAAAACAATTTTACAATTGATGTGTTTTTAGGCACTTATAATGAAAAAGAAAAGAACAAAAAAACAGAGACCATGATCTGAATAATGCCATTCCCAGTTGTGGCTATTTTACTGTTTACCTAGAAAGCAGATATTAACAGGGTACTTCTTCCAGCTTTTGAACATTTCAGTATTTTAAAAATGTACTTAAATACTTACTAAATAGTTGTTAGATATGGAGTATATATTTTAAAAGGTCATAGAATCAGGATCCTTACCTTTGTGGCTGATAGCCCTTTTAGTAACTTAATCTTCCCATGTGACATGTGAAATTGGGGGGCTACTTGAGGAAAGAGTGCCACCTACTGATCAGAAACACGGCTATCTGGTCACACTCTCTGAAGTTTTGATTACAGCATAGGTAGCAAAATTAGTCTAAATTTGGGTGATAGCTTTCAGGCTAGCAGATCCTAAGGGGATTTGGACAGGGTAGAAGCTTCGAAATAACTATTATTAATCAAAATAAATTCCTTAGCATTAAATAAGGGTCTTTACCACAGTCC